>NC_133055.1:10012500-10070000 GCF_048771995.1 Taeniopygia guttata
ATCTGGAGAATTCTTGTACGTGCCCTGAGCTTCCGCGATGCGGAGAAAAAGGGCTTCGCTGAGTTCCTCGGGAAGCAAGGACACAGACCGCGCCTTGTGTTTGGGAGTGAGCAGCTACTGGTTTTTTGCAGTTGACTTCGCTGTGCACTGAATGTCAGGTGGAGCTGTGCACTCTTCTACACCGAGCAGGGCAGCAGAAAACAGAGAGCACAGATGTCTGACAGCAGTTTGAAGCTTGCCTAGGAAAGAGCAGTGTTTTTGGAGTGTTCAGCAGATCTATGTTTCTGGGCAAGGGCGGGATGCGTGCACTGTGCTGGCAAGCTTTCTCCCTGCGAGACACGCTGGAAAAGCTTTTCGCTATGGTGCAGTCCACTAGAGACGCAGACTTCGGCTGTCCCCAGCTGTCCGCAGGGAAGAGGCGGTTGCCGGCGTCTTTCTGCCGAAGCCGCGCTTTGCAGCCTACAAGTGCGGTTCACGTCTGCGGTACACCTAGTAGCCACTTCTTCGCCTCCGGCAGCCGGGGAGAGCGGTTGGCTTCTGAGAGGCGAAGAACGAAACCGGCTTGTGTGCGCAGCCTTGGCACTGCTAGAGGACGGTGGCTGCAGCTGCCTGCGCTTTCAATTCACCGCTGGCATGCTTCTGGCAGGTGCTCCAGGACGACTTTCTTGCGTTTTGACTTGGTCCTGATGCAGACGAATCTGGAGAATTCTTGTTCGTTCCCTGAGTTTACGAGTTGCAGAGATCTCGATGGCAGCTGCAGAAAAGAAGGGCTGTGCTGAATTGCTCGGGAAGCAAGACATAGACAGCGCCTTGTGTTTGGAGTGAGCAGCTGCTGGTTTTTTGCAGTTGACTTCGCTGTGCACTGAATGTCAGGGTGAGCTTTGCACTCCTCTACAACGAGCAGGGCAGCAGAAAACAGAGCACGGACGTCTGACAGCAGTTTGAAGCTTGCCTAGGAAAGAGTAGTGTTTTTGGGGTGTTTAGCAGATCCACGTTTCTGGGCAAGGGCGGGATGCGTGCACTGTGCTGGCAAGCTTTCTCCCTGCGAGACACGCTGGAAAAGCTTTTCGCCATGATGCAGTCCGCTTGAGACGCAGTCTTCGGCTCTCCGCAGCTGTCCGCAGGAAAGCGGCGGTTGCCGGCTTCTTTCTGCCGATACCGCGCTTTGCAGCCTACAAGTGCGGTTCACGTCAGCGGTGCACCTAGTAGCCGCTTCTTCTCCACCGCAGCCGGGGAGAGCGGTTAGCTTCTGAGAGGCGAAGAACGAAACCGGCTTGTGTGCGCAGCCTTGGCACTGCTAGAAGACGGTGGCTGCAGCTGCCTGCGCTTTCAATTCATAGCTGGCATGCTTCTGGCAGGTGCTCCAGGACGACTTTCCTGCGTTTTGACTTGGTCCTGATGCAGACGGATCTGGAGAATTCTTGTTCGTTCCCTGAGTTTACGAGTTGCAGAGATCTCGATGGCAGCTGCAGAAAAGAAGGGCTGTGCTGAATTGCTCGGGAAGCAAGGACATAGACAGCGCCTTGTGTTTGGAGTGAGCAGCTGCTGGTTTTTTGCAGTTGACTTCGCTGTGCACTGAATGTCAGGTGGAGCTGTGCAATCTTCTACAACGAGCAGGGCAGCAGAAAACAGAGCACGGATGTCTGACAGCAGTTTGAAGCTTGCTTAGGAAAGAGCAGTGTTTTTGGAGTGTTCAGCAAATCCATGTTTCTGGGCAAGGGCGGGATGCGTGCACTGTGCTGGCAAGCTTCCTCCCTGCGAGACACGCTGGAAAAGCTTTTCGCCATGATGCAGTCCGCTTGAGACGCAGACTCCGGCTCTCCGCAGCTGTCCGCAGGAAAGCGGTGGTTGCCGGCGTCTTTCTGCAGAAGCCGCGCTTTGCAGCCTACAAGTGCGGTTCACGTCAGCGGTGCACCTAGTAGCCGCTTCTTCGCCTCCACAGCCGGGGAGAGCGGTTGGCTTCTGAGAGGCGAAGAACGAAACCGGCTTGTGTGCGCAGCCTTGGCACTGCTAGAAGACGGTGGCTGCAGCTGCCAGCCCTTTCAATTCACCGCTGGCATGCTTCTGGCAGGTGCTCCAGGACGACTTTCCTGGTTTTGACTTGGTCCTGATGCAGACGAATCTGGAGAATTCTTGTTCGTGCCCTGAGCTTCCGAGATGCAGTGAAGAAGGGCTGCGCTGAGTTGCTCGGGAAGGAAGGACATAGACAGCGCCTTGTGTTTGGGAGTGAGCAGCTGCTGGTTTTTTGCAATTGACTTCGCTGTGCACTGAATGTCAGGTGGAGCTGTGCACTCTTCTACTACGAGCAGGGCAGCAGAAAACAGAGAGCACGGACGTCTTACAGCAGTTTGAAGCTTGCCTAGGAAAGAGCAGTGTTTTTGGAGTGTTCAGAAGATCTATGTTTCTGGGCAAGGGCGGGATGCGTGCACTGTGCTGGCAAGCTTTCTCCCTGCGAGAGACGATGGAAAATCTTCTCGCTATGATGCAGTCCACTAGAGACGCAGACTTCGGCTGTCCGCAGCTGTCCGCAGGAAAGCGGCGGTTGCCGGCGTCTTTCTGCCGAAGCCGCGCTTTGCAGCCTACAAGTGCGGTTCACGTCTGCGGTACACTTAGTAGCCGCTTCTTCGCCTCCGGCAGCCGGGGAGAGCGGTTGGCTTCTGAGAGGCGAAGAACGAAACCGGTTTGTGTGCGCAGCCTTGGCACTGCTAGAAGACGGTGGCTTCAGCTGCCTGCGCTTTCAATTCACCGCTGGCATGCTTCTGGCAGGTGCTCCTGGACGACTTTCCTGCGTTTTACTTGGTCTTGATGCAGACGAATCTGGAGAATTCTTGTTCGTGCCCTGAGCTCCTGAGATACAGAGAACTCGATGGCAGCTGCAGAAAAGAAGGGCTGTGCTGAATTGCAAGGGAAGCAAGGACATAGACAGCGCCTTGTGTTTGGGAGTGAGCAGCTACTGGTTTTTTGCAGTTGACTTCGCTGTGCACTGAATGTCAGGTGGAGCTGTGCACTCTTCTACACCGAGCAGGGCAGCAGAAAACAGAGAGCACAGATGTCTGACAGCAGTTTGAAGCTTGCCTAGGAAAGAGCAGTGTTTTTGGAGTGTTCAGCAGATATATGTTTCTGGGCAAGGGCGGGATGCGTGCACTGTGCTGGCAAGCTTTCTCCCTGCGAGACACGTTGGAAAAGCTTTTCGCTATGGTGCAGTCCACTAGAGACGCAGACTTCGGCTGTCCCCAGCTGTCCGCAGGGAAGCGGCGGTTGCCGGCGTCTTTCTGCCGAAGCCGCGCTTTGCAGCCTACAAGTGCGGTTCACGTCTGCGGTACACCTAGTAGCCGCTTCTTCGCCTCCGGCAGCCGGGGAGAGCGGTTGGCTTCTGAGAGGCGAAGAACGAAACTGGTTTGTGTGCGCAGCCTTGGCACTGCTAGAAGACGGTGGCTGCAGCTGCCTGCGCTTTCAATTCACCGCTGGCATGCTTCTGGCAGGTGCTCCAGGACGACTTTCCTGCGTTTTACTTGGTCCTGATGCAGACGAATCTGGAGAATTCTTGTTCGTTCCCTGAGTTTACGAGTTGCAGAGATCTCGATGGCAGCTGCAGAGAAGAAGGGCTGTGCTGAATTGCTCGGGAAGCAAGACATAGACAGCGCCTTGTGTTTGGGAGTGAGCAGCTACTGGTTTTTTGCAGTTGACTTCGCTGTGCACTGAATGTCAGGTGGAGCTGTGCACTCCTCTACAACGAGCAGGGCAGCAGAAAACAGAGAGCACAGATGTCTGACAGCAGTTTGAAGCTTGCCTAGGAAAGAGCAGTGTTTTTGGAGTGTTCAGCAGATATATGTTTCTGGGCAAGGGCGGGATGCGTGCACTGTGCTGGCAAGCTTTCTCCCTGCGAGACACGTTGGAAAAGCTTTTCGCTATGGTGCAGTCCACTAGAGACGCAGACTTCGGCTGTCCCCAGCTGTCCGCAGGGAAGCGGCGGTTGCCGGCGTCTTTCTGCCGAAGCCGCGCTTTGCAGCCTACAAGTGCGGTTCACGTCTGCGGTACACCTAGTAGCCGCTTCTTCGCCTCCGGCAGCCGGGGAGAGCGGTTGGCTTCTGAGAGGCGAAGAACGAAACTGGTTTGTGTGCGCAGCCTTGGCACTGCTAGAAGACGGTGGCTGCAGCTGCCTGCGCTTTCAATTCACCGCTGGCATGCTTCTGGCAGGTGCTCCAGGACGACTTTCCTGCGTTTTACTTGGTCCTGATGCAGACGAATCTGGAGAATTCTTGTTCGTTCCCTGAGTTTACGAGTTGCAGAGATCTCGATGGCAGCTGCAGAGAAGAAGGGCTGTGCTGAATTGCTCGGGAAGCAAGACATAGACAGCGCCTTGTGTTTGGAGTGAGCAGCTGCTGGTTTTTTGCAGTTGACTTCGCTGTGTACTGAATGTCAGGGTGAGCTTTGCACTCCTCTACAACGAGCAGGGCAGCAGAAAACAGAGCACGGACGTCTGACAGCAGTTTGAAGCTTGCCTAGGAAAGAGTAGTGTTTTTGGGGTGTTTAGCAGATCCACGTTTCTGGGCAAGGGCGGGATGCGTGCACTGTGCTGGCAAGCTTTCTCCCTGCGAGACACGCTGGAAAAGCTTTTCGCCATGATGCAGTCCGCTAGAGACGCCGACTTCGGCTCTCCGCAGCTGTCCGCAGGAAAGCGGTGGTTGCCGGCGTCTTTCTGCAGAAGCCGCGCTTTGAAGCCTACAAGTGCGGGTCACGTCTGCGGTACACCTAGTAGCTGGTTCTTCGCCTCCGGCAGCCGGGGAGAGCGGTTGGCTTCTGAGAGGACAAGAACGAAACCGGCTTGTGTGCGCTGCCTTGGCACTGCTCGAGGACGGTGGCTGCAGCTGCCTGCGCTTTCAGTTAACCGCTGGCATGCTTCTGGCAGGTGCTCCAGGACGACTTTCCTGCGTTTTGACTTGGTCCTGATGCAGATGAATCTGGAGAATTCTTG
Organism: Taeniopygia guttata; assembly: GCF_048771995.1. Classification (NCBI taxonomy): domain Eukaryota; kingdom Metazoa; phylum Chordata; class Aves; order Passeriformes; family Estrildidae; genus Taeniopygia; species Taeniopygia guttata. Next base: position 10,017,476 of record NC_133055.1, read on the forward strand.
TACGTGCCCTGAGCTTCCGCGATGCAGAGAAAAAGGGCTTCGCTGAGTTCCTCGGGAAGCAAGGACACAGACCGCGCCTTGTGTTTGGGAGTGAGCAGCTACTGGTTTTTTGCAGTTGACTTCGCTGTGCACTGAATGTCAGGTGGAGCTGTGCACTCTTCTACACCGAGCAGGGCAGCAGAAAACAGAGAGCACAGATGTCTGACAGCAGTTTGAAGCTTGCCTAGGAAAGAGTAGTGTTTTTGGGGTGTTTAGCAGATCCACGTTTCTGGGCAAGGGCGGGATGCGTGCACTGTGCTGGCAAGCTTTCTCCCTGCGAGACACGCTGGAAAAGCTTTTCGCCATGATGCAGTCCGCTTGAGACGCAGTCTTCGGCTCTCCGCAGCTGTCCGCAGGAAAGCGGCGGTTGCCGGCTTCTTTCTGCCGATACCGCGCTTTGCAGCCTACAAGTGCGGTTCACGTCAGCGGTGCACCTAGTAGCCGCTTCTTCGCCTCCGGCAGTCGGGGAGAGCGGTTGGCTTCTGAGAGGCGAAGAACGAAACCGGCTTGTGTGCGCAGCCTTGGCACTGCTAGAGGACGGTGGCTGCAGCTGCCTGCTCTTTCAATTAACCGCTGGCATGCTTCTGGCAGGTGCTCCAGGACGACTTTCCTGCGTTTTGACTTGGTCCTGATGCAGACGAATCTGGAGAATTCTTGATCGTGCCCTGAGCTCCCGAGATACAGAGAACTCTATGGCAGCTGCAGAAAAGAAGGGCTGTGCTGAATTGCAAGGGAAGCAAGGACATAGACAGCGCCTTGTGTTTGGGAGTGAGCAGGTTCTGGTTTTTTGCAGTTGACTTCGCTGTGCACTGAATGTCAGGTGGAGCTGTGCACTCCTCTACAACGAGCAGGGCAGCAGAAAACAGAGCACGGACATCTGACAGCAGTTTGAAGCTTGCTTAGGAAAGAGCAGTGTTTATGGAATGTTCAGCAAATCCATGTTTCTGGGCAAGGGCGGGATGCGTGCACTGTGCTGGCAAGCTTTCTCCCTGCGAGACACGCTGGAAAAGCTTTTCGCTATGATGCAGTCCGCTTGAGACGCAGACTCCGGCTCTCCGCAGCTGTCCGCAGGAAAGCAGCGGTTGCCGGCGTCTTTCTGCAGAAGCCGCGCTTTGCAGCCTACAAGTGCGGTTCACGTCAGCGGTGCACCTAGTAGCCGCTTCTTCTCCACCGCAGCCGGGGAGAGCGGTTAGCTTCTGAGAGGCGAAGAACGAAACCGGCTTGTGTGCGCAGCCTTGGCACTGCTAGAAGACGGTGGCTGCAGCTGCCTGCGCTTTCAATTCATAGCTGGCATGCTTCTGGCAGGTGCTCCAGGACGACTTTCCTGCGTTTTGACTTGGTCCTGATGCAGACGGATCTGGAGAATTCTTGTTCGTTCCCTGAGTTTACGAGTTGCAGAGATCTCGATGGCAGCTGCAGAAAAGAAGGGCTGTGCTGAATTGCTCGGGAAGCAAGGACATAGACAGCGCCTTGTTTTCGGGAGTGAGCAGCTGCTGGTTTTTTGCAGTTGACTTCGCTGTGCACTGAATGTCAGGTGGAGCTGTGCAATCTTCTACAACGAGCAGGGCAGCAGAAAACAGAGCACGGACGTCTGACAGCAGTTTGAAGCTTGCTTAGGAAAGAGCAGTGTTTTTGGAGTGTTCAGCAAATCCATGTTTCTGGGCAAGGGCGGGATGCGTGCACTGTGCTGGCAAGCTTCCTCCCTGCGAGACACGCTGGAAAAGCTTTTCGCCATGATGCAGTCCGCTTGAGACGCAGACTCCGGCTCTCCGCAGCTGTCCGCAGGAAAGCGGTGGTTGCCGGCGTCTTTCTGCAGAAGCCGCGCTTTGAAGCCTACAAGTGCGGTTCACGTCTGCGGTACACCTAGTAGCCGCTTCTTCGCCTCCGGCAGCCGGGGAGAGCGGTTGGCTTCTGAGAGGCGAAGAACGAAACCGGCTTGTGTGCGCTGCCTTGGCACTGCTCGAGGACGGTGGCTGCAGCTGCCTGCGCTTTCAGTTAACCGCTGGCATGCTTCTGGCAGGTGCTCCAGGACGACTTTCCTGCGTTTTGACTTGGTCCTGATGCAGATGAATCTGGAGAATTCTTGTACGTGCCCTGAGCTTCCGCGATGCGGAGAAAAAGGGGTTCGCTGAGTTCCTCGGGAAGCAAGGACACAGACCGCGCCTTGTGTTTGGGAGTGAGCAGCTACTGGTTTTTTGCAGTTGACTTCGCTGTGCACTGAATGTCAGGTGGAGCTGTGCACTCTTCTACACCGAGCAGGGCAGCAGAAAACAGAGAGCACAGATGTCTGACAGCAGTTTGAAGCTTGCCTAGGAAAGAGCAGTGTTTTTGGAGTGTTCAGCAGATCTATGTTTCTGGGCAAGGGCGGGATGCGTGCATTGTGCTGGCAAGCTTTCTCCCTGCGAGACACGCTGGAAAAGCTTTTCGCTATGATACAGTCCGCTAGAGACGCAGTCTTCGGCTGTCCGCAGCTGTCCGCAGGGAAGCACGGGGGTCCGGCGTCTTTCTGCCGAAGCCGCGCTTTGCAGCCTACAAGTGCGGTTCACGTCAGCGGTGCACCTAGTAGCCGCTTCTTCGCCTCCGGCAGTCGGGGAGAGCGGTTGGCTTCTGAGAGGCGAAGAACGAAACCGGCTTGTGTGCGCAGCCTTGGCACTGCTAGAGGACGGTGGCTGCAGCTGCCTGCGCTTTCAATTAACCGCTGGCATGCTTCTGGCAGGTGCTCCAGGACGACTTTCCTGCGATTCGACTTGGTCCTGATGCAGACGAATCTGGAGAATTCTTGTTCGTGCCCTGAGCTCCCGAGATACAGAGAACTCGATGGCAGCTGCAGAAAAGAAGGGCTGTGCTGAATTGCAAGGGAAGCAAGGACATAGACAGCGCCTTGTGTTTGGGAGTGAGCAGCTGCTGTTTTTTTGCAGTTGACTTCGCTGTGCACTGAATGTCAGGTGGAGCTGTGCAATCTTCTACAACGAGCAGGGCAGCAGAAAACAGAGAGCACGGATGTCTGACAGCAGTTTGAAGCTTGCCTAGGAAAGAGTAGTGTTTTTGGAGTGTTCAGCAAATATATATTTCTGGGCAAGGGCGGGATGCGTGCACTGTGCTGGCAAGCTTTCTCCCTGCGAGACACGCTGGAAAAGCTTTTCGCTATGATACAGTCCGCTAGAGACGCAGTCTTCGGCTCTCCGCAGCTGTCCGCAGGAAAGCGGCGGTTGCCGGCTTCTTTCTGCCGAAGCCGCGCTTTGCAGCCTACAAGTGCGGTTCACGTCAGCGGTGCACCTAGTAGCCGCTTCTTCGCCTCCGGCAGTCGGGGAGAGCGGTTGGCTTCTGAGAGGCGAAGAACGAAACCGGCTTGTGTGCGCAGCCTTGGCACTGCTAGAGGACGGTGGCTGCAGCTGCCTGCGCTTTCAATTAACCGCTGGCATGCTTCTGGCAGGTGCTCCAGGACGACTTTCCTGCGATTTGACTTGGTCCTGATGCAGACGAATCTGGAGAATTCTTGTTCGTGCCCTGAGCTCCCGAGATACAGAGAACTCGATGGCAGCTGCAGAAAAGAAGGGCTGTGCTGAATTGCAAGGGAAGCAAGGACATAGACAGCGCCTTGTGTTTGGGAGTGAGCAGCTGCTGTTTTTTTGCAGTTGACTTCGCTGTGCACTGAATGTCAGGTGGAGCTGTGCAATCTTCTACAACGAGCAGGGCAGCAGAAAACAGAGAGCACGGATGTCTGACAGCAGTTTGAAGCTTGCCTAGGAAAGAGTAGTGTTTTTGGAGTGTTCAGCAAATATATATTTCTGGGCAAGGGCGGGATGCGTGCACTGTGCTGGCAAGCTTTCTCCCTGCGAGACACGCTGGAAAAGCTTTTCGCTATGATACAGTCCGCTAGAGACGCAGTCTTCGGCTGTCCGCAGCTGTCCGCAGGGAAGCGGCGGTTGCCGGCGTCTTTCTGCAGAAGCCGCGCTTTGCAGCCTACAAGTGCGGTTCACGTCAGCGGTGCACCTAGTAGCCGCTTCTTCGCCTCCGGCAGTCGGGGAAAGCGGTTGGCTTCTGGGGGGCGAAGAACGAAACCGGCTTGTGTGCGCAGCCTTGGCACTGCTAGAGGACGGTGGCTGCAGCTGCCTGCTCTTTCAATTCACCGCTGGCATGCTTCTGGCAGGTGCTCCAGGACGACTTTCCTGGGTTTTGACTTTGTCCTGATGCAGACGAATCTGGAGAATTCTTGTTCGTGCCCTGAGCTTCCGAGATGCAGTGAAGAAAAGCTGCGCTGAGTTGCTCGGGAAGCAAGGACATAGACAGCGCCTTGTGTTTGGGAGTGAGCAGCTGCTGGTTTTTTGCAATTAACTTCGCTGTGCACTGAATGTCAGGTGGAGCTGTGCACTCTTCTACTACGAGCAGGGCAGCAGAAAACAGAGAGCACGGATGTCTTACAGCAGTTTGAAGCTTGCCTAGGAAAGAGCAGTGTTTTTGGAGTGTTCAGAAGATCTATGTTTCTGGGCAAGGGCGGGATGCGTGCACTGTGCTGGCAAGCTTTCTCCCTGCGAGACACGCTGGAAAAGATTTTCGCTATGATGCAGTCCGCTAGAGACGCAGTCTTCGGCTCTCCGCAGCTGTCCGCAGGGAAGCGGCGGTTGCCGGTGTCTTTCTGCCGAAGCCGGGCTTTGCAGCCTACAAGTGCGGTTCACGTCAGCGGTGCACCTAGTAGCCACTTCTTCGCCTCCGGCAGCCGGCGAGAGCGGTTGGCTTCTGAGAGGCGAAGAACGAAACCGGTGTGTGTGCGCAGCCTTGGCACTGCTAGAAGACGGTGGCTGCAGCTGCCTGCGCTTTCAATTCACCGCTGGCATGCTTCTGGCAGGTGCTCCAGGACGACTTTCCTGCGTTTTACTTGGTCTTGATGCAGACGAATCTGGAGAATTCTTGTTCGTGCCCTGAGCTCCTGAGATTCAGAGAACTCGATGGCAGCTGCAGAAAAGAAGGGCTGTGCTGAATTGCAAGGGAAGCAAGGACATAGACAGCGCCTTGTTTTTGGGAGTGAGCAGCTGCTGTTTTTTTGCAGTTGACTTCGCTGTGCACTGAATGTCAGGTGGAGCTGTGCACTCTTCTACTACGAGCAGGGCAGCAGAAAACAGAGAGCACAGATGTCTGACAGCAGTTTGAAGCTTGCCTAGGAAAGAGTAGTGTTTTCGGGGTGTTCAGCAAATATATGTTTCTGGGCAAGGGCGGGATGCGTGCACTGTGCTGGCAAGCTTTCTCCCTGCGAGACACGCTGGAAAAGATTTTCGCTATGATGCAGTCCGCTAGAGACGCAGTCTTCGGCTCTCCGCAGCTGTCCGCAGGGAAGCGGCGGTTGCCGGTGTCTTTCTGCCGAAGCCGGGCTTTGCAGCCTACAAGTGCGGTTCACGTCAGCGGTGCACCTAGTAGCCACTTCTTCGCCTCCGGCAGCCGGCGAGAGCGGTTGGCTTCTGAGAGGCGAAGAACGAAACCGGCTTGTGTGCGCAGCCTTGGCACTGCTAGAAGACGGTGGCTGCAGCTGCCAGCCCTTTCAATTCACCGCTGGCATGCTTCTGGCAGGTGCTCCAGGACGACTTTCCTGGGTTTTGACTTGGTCCTGATGCAGACGAATCTGGAGAATTCTTGTTCGTGCCCTGAGCTTCCGAGATGCAGTGAAGAAGGGCTTCGCTGAGTTCCTCGGGAAGCAAGGACATAGACCGCGCCTTGTGTTTGGGAGTGAGCAGCTACTGGTTTTTTGCAGTTGACTTCGCTGTGCACTGAATGTCAGGTGGAGCTGTGCACTCTTCTACACCGAGCAGGGCAGCAGAAAACAGAGAGCACAGATGTCTGACAGCAGTTTGAAGCTTGCCTAGGAAAGAGCAGTGTTTTTGGAGTGTTCAGCAGATCTATGTTTCTGGGCAAGGGCGGGATGCGTGCACTGTGCTGGCAAGCTTTTTCCCTGCGAGACACGCTGGAAAAGCTTTTCGCTATGGTGCAGTCCACTAGAGGCGCAGACTTCGGCTGTCCCCAGCTGTCCGCAGGGAAGCGTCGGTTGCCGGCTTCTTTCTGCCGAAGCCGCGCTTTGCAGCCTACAAGTGCGGTTCACGTCTGCGGTACACCTAGTAGCCGCTTCTTCGCCTCCGGCAGCCGGGGAGAGCGGTTGGCTTCTGAGAGGCGAAGAACGAAACTGGTTTGTGTGCGCAGCCTTGGCACTGCTAGAAGACGGTGGCTGCAGCTGCCTGCGCTTTCAATTCACCGCTGGCATGCTTCTGGCAGGTGCTCCAGGACGACTTTCCTGCGTTTTACTTGGTCCTGATGCAGACGAATCTGGAGAATTCTTGTTCGTACCCTGAGTTTACGAGTTGCAGAGATCTCGATGGCAGCTGCAGAAAAGAAGGGCTGTGCTGAATTGCTCGGGAAGCAAGACATAGACAGCGCCTTGTGTTTGGAGTGAGCAGCTGCTGGTTTTTTGCAGTTGACTTCGCTGTGTACTGAATGTCAGGGTGAGCTTTGCACTCCTCTACAACGAGCAGGGCAGCAGAAAACAGAGCACGGACGTCTGACAGCAGTTTGAAGCTTGCCTAGGAAAGAGTAGTGTTTTTGGGGTGTTTAGCAGATCCACGTTTCTGGGCAAGGGCGGGATGCGTGCACTGTGCTGGCAAGCTTTCTCCCTGCGAGACACGCTGGAAAAGCTTTTCTCCATGATGCAGTCCGCTTGAGACGCAGACTCCGGCTCTCCGCAGCTGTCCGCAGGAAAGCGGTGGTTGCCGGCGTCTTTCTGCAGAAGCCGCGCTTTGAAGCCTACAAGTGCGGTTCACGTCTGCGGTACACCTAGTAGCCGCTTCTTCGCCTCCGGCAGCCGGGGAGAGCGGTTGGCTTCTGAGAGGCGAAGAACGAAACCGGCTTGTGTGCGCAGCCTTGGCACTGCTAGAGGACGGTGGCTGCAGCTGCCTGCGCTTTCAATTAACCGCTGGCATGCTTCTGGCAGGTGCTCCAGGACGACTTTCCTTCGATTTGACTTGGTCCTGATGCAGACGAATCTGGAGAATTCTTGTTCGTGCCCTGAGCTCCCGAGATACAGAGAACTCGATGGCAGCTGCAGAAAAGAAGGGCTGTGCTGAATTGCAAGGGAAGCAAGGACATAGACCGCGCCTTGTGTTTGGGAGTGAGCAGCTGCTGTTTTTTTGCAGTTGACTTCGCTGTGCACTGAATGTCAGGTGGAGCTGTGCAATCTTCTACAACGAGCAGGGCAGCAGAAAACAGAGAGCACGGATGTCTGACAGCAGTTTGAAGCTTGCCTAGGAAAGAGTAGTGTTTTTGGAGTGTTCAGCAAATATATATTTCTGGGCAAGGGCGGGATGCGTGCACTGTGCTGGCAAGCTTTCTCCCTGCGAGACACGCTGGAAAAGCTTTTCGCTATGATACAGTCCGCTAGAGACACAGTCTTCGGCTGTCCGCTGCTGTCCGCAGGGAAGCGGCGGTTGCCGGCGTTTTTCTGCAGAAGCCGCGCTTTGCAGCCTACAAGTGCGGTTCACGTCAGCGGTGCACCTAGTAGCCGCTTCTTCGCCTCCGGCAGTCGGGGAGAGCGGTTGGCTTCTGAGAGGCGAAGAACGAAACCGGCTTGTGTGCGCAGCCTTGGCACTGCTAGAGGACGGTGGCTGCAGCTGCCTGCTCTTTCAATTAACCGCTGGCATGCTTCTGGCAGGTGCTCCAGGACGACTTTCCTGCGTTTTACTTGGTCTTGATGCAGACGAATCTGGAGAATTCTTGTTCGTGCCCTGAGCTCCTGAGATTCAGAGAACTCGATGGCAGCTGCAGAAAAGAAGGGCTGTGCTGAATTGCAAGGGAAGCAAGGACATAGACAGCGCCTTGTTTTTGGGAGTGAGCAGCTGCTGTTTTTTTGCAGTTGACTTCGCTGTGCACTGAATGTCAGGTGGAGCTGTGCACTCTTCTACTACGAGCAGGGCAGCAGAAAACAGAGAGCACAGATGTCTGACAGCAATTTGAAGCTTGCCTAGGAAAGAGTAGTGGTTTTGGAGTGTTCAGCAAATATATGTTTCTGGGCAAGGGCGGGATGCGTGCACTGTGCTGGCAAGCTTTCTCCCTGCGAGACACGCTGGAAAAGATTTTCGCTATGATGCAGTTCGCTAGAGACGCAGTCTTCGGCTCTCCGCAGCTGTCCGCAGGGAAGCGGCGGTTGCCGGTGTCTTTCTGCCGAAGCCGGGCTTTGCAGCCTACAAGTGCGGTTCACGTCAGCGGTGCACCTAGTAGCCACTTCTTCGCCTCCGGCAGCCGGCGAGAGCGGTTGGCTTCTGAGAGGCGAAGAACGAAACCGGCTTGTGTGCGCAGCCTTGGCACTGCTAGAAGACGGTGGCTGCAGCTGCCAGCCCTTTCAATTCACCGCTGGCATGCTTCTGGCAGGTGCTCCAGGACGACTTTCCTGGGTTTTGACTTGGTCCTGATGCAGACGAATCTGGAGAATTCTTGTTCGTGCCCTGAGCTTCCGAGATGCAGTGAAGAAGGGCTGTGCTGAATTGCTCGGGAAGCAAGACATAGACAGCGCCTTGTGTTTGGGAGTGAGCAGCTGCTGGTTTTTTGCAATTGACTTCGCTGTGCACTGAATGTCAGGTGGAGCTGTGCACTCTTCTACTACGAGCAGGGCAGCAGAAAACAGAGAGCACGGACGTCTTACAGCAGTTTGAAGCTTGCCTAGGAAAGAGCAGTGTTTTTGGAGTGTTCAGCAGATCTATGTTTCTGGGCAAGGGCGGGATGCGTGCACAGTGCTGGCAAGCTTTCTCCCTGCGAGAGACGCTGGAAAAGCTTTTCGCTATGGTGCAGTCCACTAGAGACGCAGACTTCGGCTGTCCGCAGCTGTCCGCAGTGAAGCGGCGGTTGCCGGCGTCTTTCTGCCGAAGCCGCGCTTTGCAGCCTACAAGTGCGGTTCACGTCTGCGGTACACCTAGTAGCCGCTTCTTCGCCTCCGGCAGCCGGGGAGAGCGGTTGGCTTCTGAGAGGCGAAGAACGAAACTGGTTTGTGTGCGCAGCCTTGGCACTGCTAGAAGACGGTGGCTGCAGCTGCCTGCGCTTTCAATTCACCGCTGGCATGCTTCTGGCAGGTGCTCCAGGACGACTTTCCTGCGTTTTACTTGGTCTTGATGCAGACGAATCTGGAGAATTCTTGTTCGTTCCCTGAGTTTACGAGTTGCAGAGATCTCGATGGCAGCTGCAGAAAAGAAGGGCTGTGCTGAATTGCTCGGGAAGCAAGACATAGACAGCGCCTTGTGTTTGGAGTGAGCAGCTGCTGGTTTTTTGCAGTTGACTTCGCTGTGTACTGAATGTCAGGGTGAGCTTTGCACTCCTCTACAACGAGCAGGGCAGCAGAAAACAGAGCACGGACGTCTGACAGCAGTTTGAAGCTTGCCTAGGAAAGAGTAGTGTTTTTGGGGTGTTTAGCAGATCCACGTTTCTGGGCAAGGGCGGGATGCGTGCACTGTGCTGGCAAGCTTTCTCCCTGCGAGACACGCTGGAAAAGCTTTTCTCCATGATGCAGTCCGCTTGAGACGCAGACTCCGGCTCTCCGCAGCTGTCCGCAGGAAAGCGGTGGTTGCCGGCGTCTTTCTGCAGAAGCCGCGCTTTGAAGCCTACAAGTGCGGTTCACGTCTGCGGTACACCTAGTAGCCGCTTCTTCGCCTCCGGCAGCCGGGGAGAGCGGTTGGCTTCTGAGAGGCGAAGAACGAAACCGGCTTGTGTGCGCTGCCTTGGCACTGCTCGAGGACGGTGGCTGCAGCTGCCTGCGCTTTCAGTTAACCGCTGGCATGCTTCTGGCAGGTGCTCCAGGACGACTTTCCTGCGTTTTGACTTGGTCCTGATGCAGATGAATCTGGAGAATCCTTGTACGTGCCCTGAGCTTCCGCGATGCGGAGAAAAAGGGCTTCGCTGAGTTCCTCGGGAAGCAAGGACACAGACCGCGCCTTGTGTTTGGGAGTGAGCAGCTACTGGTTTTTTGCAGTTGACTTCGCTGTGCACTGAATGTCAGGTGGAGCTGTGCACTCTTCTACACCGAGCAGGGCAGCAGAAAACAGAGAGCACAGATGTCTGACAGCAGTTTGAAGCTTGCCTAGGAAAGAGCAGTGTTTTTGGAGTGTTCAGCAGATCTATGTTTCTGGGCAAGGGCGGGATGCGTGCACTGTGCTGGCAAGCTTTCTCCCTGCGAGACACGCTGGAAAAGCTTTTCGCTATGGTGCAGTCCGCTTGAGACGCAGACTCCGGCTCTCCGCAGCTGTCCGCAGGAAAGCGGTGGTTGCCGGCGTCTTTCTGCAGAAGCCTCGCTTTGAAGCCTACAAGTGCGGTTCACGTCTGCGGTACACCTAGTAGCCGCTTCTTCGCCTCCGGCAGCCGGGGAGAGCGGTTGGCTTCTGAGAGGCGAAGAACGAAACCGGCTTGTGTGCGCTGCCTTGGCACTGCTCGAGGACGGTGGCTGCAGCTGCCTGCGCTTTCAGTTAACCGCTGGCATGCTTCTGGCAGGTGCTCCAGGACGACTTTCCTGCGTTTTGACTTGGTCCTGATGCAGATGAATCTGGAGAATCCTTGTACGTGCCCTGAGCTTCCGCGATGCGGAGAAAAAGGGCTTCGCTGAGTTCCTCGGGAAGCAAGGACACAGACCGCGCCTTGTGTTTGGGAGTGAGCAGCTACTGGTTTTTTGCAGTTGACTTCGCTGTGCACTGAATGTCAGGTGGAGCTGTGCACTCTTCTACACCGAGCAGGGCAGCAGAAAACAGAGAGCACAGATGTCTGACAGCAGTTTGAAGCTTGCCTAGGAAAGAGCAGTGTTTTTGGAGTGTTCAGCAGATCTATGTTTCTGGGCAAGGGCGGGATGCGTGCACTGTGCTGGCAAGCTTTCTCCCTGCGAGACACGCTGGAAAAGCTTTTCGCTATGGTGCAGTCCACTAGAGACGCAGACTTCGGCTGTCCCTAGCTGTCCGCAGGGAAGCGGCGGTTGCCGGCGTCTTTCTGCCGAAGCCGCGCTTTGCAGCCTACAAGTGCGGTTCACGTCTGCGGTACACCTAGTAGCCGCTTCTTCGCCTCCGGCAGCCGGGGAGAGCGGTTGGCTTCTGAGAGGCGAAGAACGAAACTGGTTTGTGTGCGCAGCCTTGGCACTGCTAGAAGACGGTGGCTGCAGCTGCCTGCGCTTTCAATTCACCGCTGGCATGCTTCTGGCAGGTGCTCCAGGACGACTTTCCTGCGTTTTACTTGGTCCTGATGCAGACGAATCTGGAGAATTCTTGTTCGTACCCTGAGTTTACGAGTTGCAGAGATCTCGATGGCAGCTGCAGAAAAGAAGGGCTGTGCTGAATTGCTCGGGAAGCAAGACATAGACAGCGCCTTGTGTTTGGAGTGAGCAGCTGCTGGTTTTTTGCAGTTGACTTCGCTGTGTACTGAATGTCAGGGTGAGCTTTGCACTCCTCTACAACGAGCAGGGCAGCAGAAAACAGAGCACGGACGTCTGACAGCAGTTTGAAGCTTGCCTAGGAAAGAGTAGTGTTTTTGGGGTGTTTAGCAGATCCACGTTTCTGGGCAAGGGCGGGATGCGTGCACTGTGCTGGCAAGCTTTCTCCCTGCGAGACACGCTGGAAAAGCTTTTCGCCATGATGCAGTCCGCTTGAGACGCAGACTCCGGCTCTCCGCAGTTGTCCGCAGGAAAGCGGTGGTTGCCGGCGTCTTTCTGCAGAAGCCGCGCTTTGAAGCCTACAAGTGCGGTTCACGTCTGCGGTACACCTAGTAGCCGCTTCTTCGCCTCCGGCAGCCGGGGAGAGCGGTTGGCTTCTGAGAGGCGAAGAACGAAACCGGCTTGTGTGCGCTGCCTTGGCACTGCTCGAGGACGGTGGCTGCAGCTGCCTGCGCTTTCAGTTAACCGCTGGCATGCTTCTGGCAGGTGCTCCAGGACGACTTTCCTGCGATTTGACTTGGTCCTGATGCAGATGAATCTGGAGAATTCTTGTACGTGCCCTGAGCTTCCGCGATGCGGAGAAAAAGGGCTTCGCTGAGTTCCTCGGGAAGCAAGGACACAGACCGCGCCTTGTGTTTGGGAGTGAGCAGCTACTGGTTTTTTGCAGTTGACTTCGCTGTGCACTGAATGTCAGGTGGAGCTGTGCACTCTTCTACACCGAGCAGGGCAGCAGAAAACAGAGAGCACAGATGTCTGACAGCAGTTTGAAGCTTGCCTAGGAAAGAGCAGTGTTTTTGGAGTGTTCAGCAGATCTATGTTTCTGGGCAAGGGCGGGATGCGTGCACTGTGCTGGCAAGCTTTCTCCCTGCGAGACACGCTGGAAAAGCTTTTCGCTATGGTGCAGTCCACTAGAGACGCAGACTTCGGCTGTCCCCAGCTGTCCGCAGGGAAGCGGCGGTTGCCGGCGTCTTTCTGCCGAAGCCGCGCTTTGCAGCCTACAAGTGCGGTTCACGTCTGCGGTACACCTAGTAGCCACTTCTTCGCCTCCGGCAGCCGGGGAGAGCGGTTGGCTTCTGAGAGGCGAAGAACGAAACCGGCTTGTGTGCGCAGCCTTGGCACTGCTAGAGGACGGTGGCTGCAGCTGCCTGCGCTTTCAATTCACCGCTGGCATGCTTCTGGCAGGTGCTCCAGGACGACTTTCCTGCGTTTTGACTTGGTCCTGATGCAGACGAATCTGGAGAATTCTTGTTCGTTCCCTGAGTTTACGAGTTGCAGAGATCTCGATGGCAGCTGCAGAAAAGAAGGGCTGTGCTGAATTGCTCGGGAAGCAAGACATAGACAGCGCCTTGTGTTTGGAGTGAGCAGCTGCTGGTTTTTTGCAGTTGACTTCGCTGTGCACTGAATGTCAGGGTGAGCTTTGCACTCCTCTACAACGAGCAGGGCAGCAGAAAACAGAGCACGGACGTCTGACAGCAGTTTGAAGCTTGCCTAGGAAAGAGTAGTGTTTTTGGGGTGTTTAGCAGATCCACGTTTCTGGGCAAGGGCGGGATGCGTGCACTGTGCTGGCAAGCTTTCTCCCTGCGAGACACGCTGGAAAAGCTTTTCGCCATGATGCAGTCCGCTTGAGACGCAGTCTTCGGCTCTCCGCAGCTGTCCGCAGGAAAGCGGCGGTTGCAGCTTCTTTCTGCCGATACCGCGCTTTGCAGCCTACAAGTGCGGTTCACGTCAGCGGTGCACCTAGTAGCCGCTTCTTCGCCTCCGGCAGTCGGGGAGAGCGGTTGGCTTCTGAGAGGCGAAGAACGAAACCGGCTTGTGTGCGCAGCCTTGGCACTGCTAGAGGACGGTGGCTGCAGCTGCCTGCTCTTTCAATTAACCGCTGGCATGCTTCTGGCAGGTGCTCCAGGACGACTTTCCTGCATTTTGACTTGGTCCTGATGCAGACGAATCTGGAGAATTCTTGATCGTGCCCTGAGCTCCCGAGATACAGAGAACTCGATGGCAGCTGCAGAAAAGAAGGGCAGTGCTGAATTGCAAGGGAAGCAAGGACATAGACAGCGCCTTGTGTTTGGGAGTGAGCAGGTTCTGGTTTTTTGCAGTTGACTTCGCTGTGCACTGAATGTCAGGTGGAGCTGTGCACTCCTCTACAACGAGCAGGGCAGCAGAAAACAGAGCACGGACATCTGACAGCAGTTTGAAGCTTGCTTAGGAAAGAGCAGTGTTTTTGGAGTGTTCAGCAAATCCATGTTTCTGGGCAAGGGCGGGATGCGTGCACTGTGCTGGCAAGCTTTCTCCCTGCGAGACACGCTGGAAAAGCTTTTCGCTATGATGCAGTCCGCTTGAGACGCAGACTCCGGCTCTCCGCAGCTGTCCGCAGGAAAGCAGCGGTTGCCGGCGTCTTTCTGCAGAAGCCGCGCTTTGCAGCCTACAAGTGCGGTTCACGTCAGCGGTGCACCTAGTAGCCGCTTCTTCTCCACCGCAGCCGGGGAGAGCGGTTAGCTTCTGAGAGGCGAAGAACGAAACCGGCTTGTGTGCGCAGCCTTGGCACTGCTAGAAGACGGTGGCTGCAGCTGCCTGCGCTTTCAATTCATAGCTGGCATGCTTCTGGCAGGTGCTCCAGGACGACTTTCCTGCGTTTTGACTTGGTCCTGATGCAGACGAATCTGGAGAATTCTTGTTCGTGCCCTGAGCTCCCGAGATACAGAGAACTCGATGGCAGCTGCAGAAAAGAAGGGCTGTGCTGATATGCAAGGGAAGCAAGGACATAGACAGCGCCTTGTGTTTGGGAGTGAGCAGCTGCTGTTTTTTTGCAGTTGACTTCGCTGTGCACTGAATGTCAGGTGGAGCTGTGCAATCTTCTACAACGAGCAGGGCAGCAGAAAACAGAGAGCACGGATGTCTGACAGCAGTTTGAAGCTTGCCTAGGAAAGAGTAGTGTTTTTGGAGTGTTCAGCAAATATATATTTCTGGGCAAGGGCGGGATGCGTGCACTGTGCTGGCAAGCTTTCTCCCTGCGAGACACGCTGGAAAAGCTTTTCGCTATGATACAGTCCGCTAGAGACGCAGTCTTCGGCTGTCCGCAGCTGTCCGCAGGGAAGCGGCGGTTGCCGGCGTCTTTCTGCAGAAGCCGCGCTTTGCAGCCTACAAGTGCGGTTCACGTCAGAGGTGGACCTAGTAGCCGCTTCTTCGCCTCCGGCAGTCGGGGAGAGCGGTTGGCTTCTGAGAGGCGAAGAACGAAACCGGCTTGTGTGCGCAGCCTTGGCACTGCTAGAGGACGGTGGCTGCAGCTGCCTGCTCTTTCAATTAACCGCTGGCATGCTTCTGGCAGGTGCTCCAGGACGACTTTCCTGCGTTTTACTTGGTCTTGATGCAGACGAATCTGGAGAATTCTTGTTCGTGCCCTGAGCTCCTGAGATTCAGAGAACTCGATGGCAGCTGCAGAAAAGAAGGGCTGTGCTGAATTGCAAGGGAAGCAAGGACATAGACAGCGCCTTGTTTTTGGGAGTGAGCAGCTGCTGTTTTTTTGCAGTTGACTTCGCTGTGCACTGAATGTCAGGTGGAGCTGTGCACTCTTCTACTACGAGCAGGGCAGCAGAAAACAGAGAGCACAGATTTCTGACAGCAATTTGAAGCTTGCCTAGGAAAGAGTAGTGGTTTTGGAGTGTTCAGCAAATATATGTTTCTGGGCAAGGGCGGGATGCGTGCACTGTGCTGGCAAGCTTTCTCCCTGCGAGACACGCTGGAAAAGCTTTTCGCTATGATGCAGTCCGCTAGAGACGCAGTCTTCGGCTCTCCGCAGCTGTCCGCAGGGAAGCGGCGGTTGCCGGTGTCTTTCTGCCGAAGCCGGGCTTTGCAGCCTACAAGTGCGGTTCACGTCAGCGGTGCACCTAGTAGCCACTTCTTCGCCTCCGGCAGCCGGCGAGAGCGGTTGGCTTCTGAGAGGCGAAGAACGAAACCGGCTTGTGTGCGCAGCCTTGGCACTGCTAGAAGACGGTGGCTGCAGCTGCCAGCCCTTTCAATTCACCGCTGGCATGCTTCTGGCAGGTGCTCCAGGACGACTTTCCTGGGTTTTGACTTGGTCCTGATGCAGACGAATCTGGAGAATTCTTGTTCGTGCCCTGACCTTCCGAGATGCAGTGAAGAAGGGCTGCGCTGAGTAGCTCGGGAAGCAAGGACATAGACAGCGCCTTGTGTTTGGGAGTGAGCAGCTGCTGGTTTTTTGCAATTGACTTCGCTGTGCACTGAATGTCAGGTGGAGCTGTGCACTCTTCTACTACGAGCAGGGCAGCAGAAAACAGAGAGCACGGACGTCTTACAGCAGTTTGAAGCTTGCGTAGGAAAGAGCAGTGTTTTTGGAGTGTTCAGCAGATATATGTTTCTGGGCAAGGGCGGGATGCGTGCACAGTGCTGGCAAGCTTTCTCCCTGCGAGAGACGCTGGAAAAGCTTTTCGCTATGGTGCAGTCCACTAGAGACGCAGACTTCGGCTGTCCGCAGCTGTCCGCAGGGAAGCGGCGGTTGCCGGCGTCTTTCTGCCGAAGCCGCGCTTTGCAGCCTACAAGTGCGGTTCACGTCTGCGGTACACCTAGTAGCCGCTTCTTCGCCTCCGGCAGCCGGGGAGAGCGGTTGGCTTCTGAGAGGCGAAGAACGAAACTGGTTTGTGTGCGCAGCCTTGGCACTGCTAGAAGACGGTGGCTGCAGCTGCCTGCGCTTTCAATTCACCGCTGGCATGCTTCTGGCAGGTGCTCCAGGACGACTTTCCTGCGTTTTACTTGGTCTTGATGCAGACGAATCTGGAGAATTCTTGTTCGTTCCCTGAGTTTACGAGTTGCAGAGATCTCGATGGCAGCTGCAGAAAAGAAGGGCTGTGCTGAATTGCTCGGGAAGCAAGACATAGACAGCGCCTTGTGTTTGGAGTGAGCAGCTGCTGGTTTTTTGCAGTTGACTTCGCTGTGTACTGAATGTCAGGGTGAGCTTTGCACTCCTCTACAACGAGCAGGGCAGCAGAAAACAGAGCACGGACGTCTGACAGCAGTTTGAAGCTTGCCTAGGAAAGAGTAGTGTTTTTGGGGTGTTTAGCAGATCCACGTTTCTGGGCAAGGGCGGGATGCGTGCACTGTGCTGGCAAGCTTTCTCCCTGCGAGACACGCTGGAAAAGCTTTTCTCCATGATGCAGTCCGCTTGAGACGCAGACTCCGGCTCTCCGCAGCTGTCCGCAGGAAAGCGGTGGTTGCCGGCGTCTTTCTGCAGAAGCCGCGCTTTGAAGCCTACAAGTGCGGTTCACGTCTGCGGTACACCTAGTAGCCGCTTCTTCGCCTCCGGCAGCCGGGGAGAGCGGTTGGCTTCTGAGAGGCGAAGAACGAAACCGGCTTGTGTGCGCTGCCTTGGCACTGCTCGAGGACGGTGGCTGCAGCTGCCTGCGCTTTCAGTTAACCGCTGGCATGCTTCTGGCAGGTGCTCCAGGACGACTTTCCTGCGTTTTGACTTGGTCCTGATGCAGATGAATCTGGAGAATTCTTGTACGTGCCCTGAGCTTCCGCGATGCGGAGAAAAAGGGCTTCGCTGAGTTCCTCGGGAAGCAAGGACACAGACCGCGCCTTGTGTTTGGGAGTGAGCAGCTACTGGTTTTTTGCAGTTGACTTCGCTGTGCACTGAATGTCAGGTGGAGCTGTGCACTCTTCTACACCGAGCAGGGCAGCAGAAAACAGAGAGCACAGATGTCTGACAGCAGTTTGAAGCTTGCCTAGGAAAGAGCAGTGTTTTTGGAGTGTTCAGCAGATCTATGTTTCTGGGCAAGGGCGGGATGGGTGCATTGTGCTGGCAAGCTTTCTCCCTGCGAGACACGCTGGAAAAGCTTTTCGCTATGGTGCAGTCCACTAGAGACGCAGACTTCGGCTGTCCGCAGCTGTCCGCAGGGAAGCGGCGGTTGCCGGCGTCTTTCTGCCGAAGCCGCGCTTTGCAGCCTACAAGTGCGGTTCACGTCTGCGGTACACCTAGTAGCCGCTTCTTCGCCTCCGGCAGCCGGGGAGAGCGGTTGGCTTCTGAGAGGCGAAGAACGAAACTGGTTTGTGTGCGCAGCCTTGGCACTGCTAGAAGACGGTGGCTGCAGCTGCCTGCGCTTTCAATTCACCGCTGGCATGCTTCTGGCAGGTGCTCCAGGACGACTTTCCTGCGTTTTACTTGGTCCTGATGCAGACGAATCTGGAGAATTCTTGTTCGTACCCTGAGTTTACGAGTTGCAGAGATCTCGATGGCAGCTGCAGAAAAGAAGGGCTGTGCTGAATTGCTCGGGAAGCAAGACATAGACAGCGCCTTGTGTTTGGAGTGAGCAGCTGCTGGTTTTTTGCAGTTGACTTCGCTGTGCACTGAATGTCAGGGTGAGCTTTGCACTCCTCTACAACGAGCAGGGCAGCAGAAAACAGAGCACGGACGTCTGACAGCAGTTTGAAGCTTGCCTAGGAAAGAGTAGTGTTTTTGGGGTGTTTAGCAGATCCACGTTTCTGGGCAAGGGCGGGATGCGTGCACTGTGCTGGCAAGCTTTCTCCCTGCGAGACACGCTGGAAAAGCTTTTCGCCATGATGCAGTCCGCTTGAGACGCAGTCTTCGGCTCTCCGCAGCTGTCCGCAGGAAAGCGGCGGTTGCCGGCTTCTTTCTGCCGATACCGCGCTTTGCAGCCTACAAGTGCGGTTCACGTCAGCGGTGCACCTAGTAGCCGCTTCTTCGCCTCCGGCAGTCGGGGAGAGCGGTTGGCTTCTGAGAGGCGAAGAACGAAACCGGCTTGTGTGCGCAGCCTTGGCACTGCTAGAGGACGGTGGCTGCAGCTGCCTGCTCTTTCAATTAACCGCTGGCATGCTTCTGGCAGGTGCTCCAGGACGACTTTCCTGCGTTTTGACTTGGTCCTGATGCAGACGAATCTGGAGAATTCTTGATCGTGCCCTGAGCTCCCGAGATACAGAGAACTCGATGGCAGCTGCAGAAAAGAAGGGCTGTGCTGAATTGCAAGGGAAGCAAGGACATAGACAGCGCCTTGTGTTTGGGAGTGAGCAGGTTCTGGTTTTTTGCAGTTGACTTCGCTGTGCACTGAATGTCAGGTGGAGCTGTGCACTCCTCTACAACGAGCAGGGCAGCAGAAAACAGAGCACGGACATCTGACAGCAGTTTGAAGCTTGCTTAGGAAAGAGCAGTGTTTATGGAATGTTCAGCAAATCCATGTTTCTGGGCAAGGGCGGGATGCGTGCACTGTGCTGGCAAGCTTTCTCCCTGCGAGACACGCTGGAAAAGCTTTTCGCTATGATGCAGTCCGCTTGAGACGCAGACTCCGGCTCTCCGCAGCTGTCCGCAGGAAAGCAGCGGTTGCCGGCGTCTTTCTGCAGAAGCCGCGCTTTGCAGCCTACAAGTGCGGTTCACGTCAGCGGTGCACCTAGTAGCCGCTTCTTCTCCACCGCAGCCGGGGAGAGCGGTTAGCTTCTGAGAGGCGAAGAACGAAACCGGCTTGTGTGCGCAGCCTTGGCACTGCTAGAAGACGGTGGCTGCAGCTGCCTGCGCTTTCAATTCATAGCTGGCATGCTTCTGGCAGGTGCTCCAGGACGACTTTCCTGCGTTTTGACTTGGTCCTGATGCAGACGGATCTGGAGAATTCTTGTTCGTTCCCTGAGTTTACGAGTTGCAGAGATCTCGATGGCAGCTGCAGAAAAGAAGGGCTGTGCTGAATTGCTCGGGAAGCAAGGACATAGACAGCGCCTTGTGTTTGGAGTGAGCAGCTGCTGGTTTTTTGCAGTTGACTTCGCTGTGCACTGAATGTCAGGTGGAGCTGTGCAATCTTCTACAACGAGCAGGGCAGCAGAAAACAGAGCACGGATGTCTGACAGCAGTTTGAAGCTTGCTTAGGAAAGAGCAGTGTTTTTGGAGTGTTCAGCAAATCCATGTTTCTGGGCAAGGGCGGGATGCGTGCACTGTGCTGGCAAGCTTCCTCCCTGCGAGACACGCTGGAAAAGCTTTTCGCCATGATGCAGTCCGCTTGAGACGCAGACTCCGGCTCTCCGCAGCTGTCCGCAGGAAAGCGGTGGTTGCCGGCGTCTTTCTGCAGAAGCCGCGCTTTGCAGCCTACAAGTGCGGTTCACGTCAGCGGTGCACCTAGTAGCCGCTTCTTCGCCTCCACAGCCGGGGAGAGCGGTTGGCTTCTGAGAGGCGAAGAACGAAACCGGCTTGTGTGCGCAGCCTTGGCACTGCTAGAAGACGGTGGCTGCAGCTGCCAGCCCTTTCAATTCACCGCTGGCATGCTTCTGGCAGGTGCTCCAGGACGACTTTCCTGGTTTTGACTTGGTCCTGATGCAGACGAATCTGGAGAATTCTTGTTCGTGCCCTGAGCTTCCGAGATGCAGTGAAGAAGGGCTGCGCTGAGTTGCTCGGGAAGGAAGGACATAGACAGCGCCTTGTGTTTGGGAGTGAGCAGCTGCTGGTTTTTTGCAATTGACTTCGCTGTGCACTGAATGTCAGGTGGAGCTGTGCACTCTTCTACTACGAGCAGGGCAGCAGAAAACAGAGAGCACGGACGTCTTACAGCAGTTTGAAGCTTGCCTAGGAAAGAGCAGTGTTTTTGGAGTGTTCAGAAGATCTATGTTTCTGGGCAAGGGCGGGATGCGTGCACTGTGCTGGCAAGCTTTCTCCCTGCGAGAGACGCTGGAAAATCTTCTCGCTATGATGCAGTCCACTAGAGACGCAGACTTCGGCTGTCCGCAGCTGTCCGCAGGAAAGCGGCGGTTGCCGGCGTCTTTCTGCCGAAGCCGCGCTTTGCAGCCTACAAGTGCGGTTCACGTCTGCGGTACACTTAGTAGCCGCTTCTTCGCCTCCGGCAGCCGGGGAGAGCGGTTGGCTTCTGAGAGGCGAAGAACGAAACCGGTTTGTGTGCGCAGCCTTGGCACTGCTAGAAGACGGTGGCTTCAGCTGCCTGCGCTTTCAATTCACCGCTGGCATGCTTCTGGCAGGTGCTCCTGGACGACTTTCCTGCGTTTTACTTGGTCTTGATGCAGACGAATCTGGAGAATTCTTGTTCGTGCCCTGAGCTCCTGAGATACAGAGAACTCGATGGCAGCTGCAGAAAAGAAGGGCTGTGCTGAATTGCAAGGGAAGCAAGGACATAGACAGCGCCTTGTGTTTGGGAGTGAGCAGCTACTGGTTTTTTGCAGTTGACTTCGCTGTGCACTGAATGTCAGGTGGAGCTGTGCACTCTTCTACACCGAGCAGGGCAGCAGAAAACAGAGAGCACAGATGTCTGACAGCAGTTTGAAGCTTGCCTAGGAAAGAGCAGTGTTTTTGGAGTGTTCAGCAGATATATGTTTCTGGGCAAGGGCGGGATGCGTGCACTGTGCTGGCAAGCTTTCTCCCTGCGAGACACGTTGGAAAAGCTTTTCGCTATGGTGCAGTCCACTAGAGACGCAGACTTCGGCTGTCCCCAGCTGTCCGCAGGGAAGCGGCGGTTGCCGGCGTCTTTCTGCCGAAGCCGCGCTTTGCAGCCTACAAGTGCGGTTCACGTCTGCGGTACACCTAGTAGCCGCTTCTTCGCCTCCGGCAGCCGGGGAGAGCGGTTGGCTTCTGAGAGGCGAAGAACGAAACTGGTTTGTGTGCGCAGCCTTGGCACTGCTAGAAGACGGTGGCTGCAGCTGCCTGCGCTTTCAATTCACCGCTGGCATGCTTCTGGCAGGTGCTCCAGGACGACTTTCCTGCGTTTTACTTGGTCCTGATGCAGACGAATCTGGAGAATTCTTGTTCGTTCCCTGAGTTTACGAGTTGCAGAGATCTCGATGGCAGCTGCAGAGAAGAAGGGCTGTGCTGAATTGCTCGGGAAGCAAGACATAGACAGCGCCTTGTGTTTGGGAGTGAGCAGCTACTGGTTTTTTGCAGTTGACTTCGCTGTGCACTGAATGTCAGGTGGAGCTGTGCACTCCTCTACAACGAGCAGGGCAGCAGAAAACAGAGAGCACAGATGTCTGACAGCAGTTTGAAGCTTGCCTAGGAAAGAGCAGTGTTTTTGGAGTGTTCAGCAGATATATGTTTCTGGGCAAGGGCGGGATGCGTGCACTGTGCTGGCAAGCTTTCTCCCTGCGAGACACGTTGGAAAAGCTTTTCGCTATGGTGCAGTCCACTAGAGACGCAGACTTCGGCTGTCCCCAGCTGTCCGCAGGGAAGCGGCGGTTGCCGGCGTCTTTCTGCCGAAGCCGCGCTTTGCAGCCTACAAGTGCGGTTCACGTCTGCGGTACACCTAGTAGCCGCTTCTTCGCCTCCGGCAGCCGGGGAGAGCGGTTGGCTTCTGAGAGGCGAAGAACGAAACTGGTTTGTGTGCGCAGCCTTGGCACTGCTAGAAGACGGTGGCTGCAGCTGCCTGCGCTTTCAATTCACCGCTGGCATGCTTCTGGCAGGTGCTCCAGGACGACTTTCCTGCGTTTTACTTGGTCCTGATGCAGACGAATCTGGAGAATTCTTGTTCGTTCCCTGAGTTTACGAGTTGCAGAGATCTCGATGGCAGCTGCAGAGAAGAAGGGCTGTGCTGAATTGCTCGGGAAGCAAGACATAGACAGCGCCTTGTGTTTGGAGTGAGCAGCTGCTGGTTTTTTGCAGTTGACTTCGCTGTGTACTGAATGTCAGGGTGAGCTTTGCACTCCTCTACAACGAGCAGGGCAGCAGAAAACAGAGCACGGACGTCTGACAGCAGTTTGAAGCTTGCCTAGGAAAGAGTAGTGTTTTTGGGGTGTTTAGCAGATCCACGTTTCTGGGCAAGGGCGGGATGCGTGCACTGTGCTGGCAAGCTTTCTCCCTGCGAGACACGCTGGAAAAGCTTTTCGCCATGATGCAGTCCGCTAGAGACGCCGACTTCGGCTCTCCGCAGCTGTCCGCAGGAAAGCGGTGGTTGCCGGCGTCTTTCTGCAGAAGCCGCGCTTTGAAGCCTACAAGTGCGGGTCACGTCTGCGGTACACCTAGTAGCTGGTTCTTCGCCTCCGGCAGCCGGGGAGAGCGGTTGGCTTCTGAGAGGACAAGAACGAAACCGGCTTGTGTGCGCTGCCTTGGCACTGCTCGAGGACGGTGGCTGCAGCTGCCTGCGCTTTCAGTTAACCGCTGGCATGCTTCTGGCAGGTGCTCCAGGACGACTTTCCTGCGTTTTGACTTGGTCCTGATGCAGATGAATCTGGAGAATTCTTGTACGTGCCCTGAGCTTCCGCGATGCAGAGAAAAAGGGCTTCGCTGAGTTCCTCGGGAAGCAAGGACACAGACCGCGCCTTGTGTTTGGGAGTGAGCAGCTACTGGTTTTTTGCAGTTGACTTCGCTGTGCACTGAATGTGAGGTGGAGCTGTGCACTCTTCTACACCGAGCAGGGCAGCAGAAAACAGAGAGCACAGATGTCTGACAGCAGTTTGAAGCTTGCCTAGGAAAGAGTAGTGTTTTTGGGGTGTTTAGCAGATCCACGTTTCTGGGCAAGGGCGGGATGCGTGCACTGTGCTGGCAAGCTTTCTCCCTGCGAGACACGCTGGAAAAGCTTTTCGCTATGATGCAGTCCACTAGAGACGCAGTCTTCGGCTCTCCGCAGCTGTCCGCAGGGAAGCACGGGGGTCCGGCGTCTTTCTGCCGAAGCCGCGCTTTGCAGCCTACAAGTGCGGTTCACGTCAGCGGTGCACCTAGTAGCTGGTTCTTCGCCTCCGGCAGCCGGGGAGAGCGGTTGGCTTCTGAGAGGCGAAGAACGAAACCGGCTTGTGTGCGCAGCCTTGGCACTGCTAGAGGACGGTGGCTGCAGCTGCCTGCGCTTTCAATTCACCGCTGGCATGCTTCTGGCAGGTGCTCCAGGACGACTTTCCTGCGTTTTGAATTGGTCCTGATGCAGACGAATCTGGAGAATTCTTGTTCGTGCCCTGAGCTCCCGAGATACAGAGAACTCGATGGCAGCTGCAGAAAAGAAGGGCTGTGCTGAATTGCAAGGGAAGCAAGGCCATAGACAGCGCCTTCTGTTTGGGAGTGAGCAGCTGCTGTTTTTTTGCAGTTGACTTCGCTGTGCACTGAATGTCAGGTGGAGCTGTGCACTCTTCTACAACGAGCAGGGCAGCAGAAAACAGAGAGCACAGATGTCTGACAGCAGTTTGAAGCTTGCCTAGGAAAGAGTAGTGTTTTTGGAGTGTTCAGCAAATATATGTTTCTGGGCAAGGGCGGGATGCGTGCACTGTGCTGGCAAGCTTTCTCCCTGCGAGACACGCTGGAAAAGCTTTTCGCTATGATGCAGTCCGCTTGAGACGCAGACTCCGGCTCTCCGCAGCTGTCCGCAGGAAAGCAGCGGTTGCCGGCGTCTTTCTGCAGAAGCCGCGCTTTGCAGCCTACAAGTGCGGTTCACGTCAGCGGTGCACCTAGTAGCCGCTTCTTCTCCACCGCAGCCGGGGAGAGCGGTTAGCTTCTGAGAGGCGAAGAACGAAACCGGCTTGTGTGCGCAGCCTTGGCACTGCTAGAAGACGGTGGCTGCAGCTGCCTGCGCTTTCAATTCATAGCTGGCATGCTTCTGGCAGGTGCTCCAGGACGACTTTCCTGCGTTTTGACTTGGTCCTGATGCAGACGGATCTGGAGAATTCTTGTTCGTTCCCTGAGTTTACGAGTTGCAGAGATCTCGATGGCAGCTGCAGAAAAGAAGGGCTGTGCTGAATTGCTCGGGAAGCAAGGACATAGACAGCGCCTTGTGTTTGGAGTGAGCAGCTGCTGGTTTTTTGCAGTTGACTTCGCTGTGCACTGAATGTCAGGTGGAGCTGTGCAATCTTCTACAACGAGCAGGGCAGCAGAAAACAGAGCACGGATGTCTGACAGCAGTTTGAAGCTTGCTTAGGAAAGAGCAGTGTTTTTGGAGTGTTCAGCAAATCCATGTTTCTGGGCAAGGGCGGGATGCGTGCACTGTGCTGGCAAGCTTCCTCCCTGCGAGACACGCTGGAAAAGCTTTTCGCCATGATGCAGTCCGCTTGAGACGCAGACTCCGGCTCTCCGCAGCTGTCCGCAGGAAAGCGGTGGTTGCCGGCGTCTTTCTGCAGAAGCCGCGCTTTGCAGCCTACAAGTGCGGTTCACGTCAGCGGTGCACCTAGTAGCCGCTTCTTCGCCTCCACAGCCGGGGAGAGCGGTTGGCTTCTGAGAGGCGAAGAACGAAACCGGCTTGTGTGCGCAGCCTTGGCACTGCTAGAAGACGGTGGCTGCAGCTGCCAGCCCTTTCAATTCACCGCTGGCATGCTTCTGGCAGGTGCTCCAGGACGACTTTCCTGGTTTTGACTTGGTCCTGATGCAGACGAATCTGGAGAATTCTTGTTCGTGCCCTGAGCTTCCGAGATGCAGTGAAGAAGGGCTGCGCTGAGTTGCTCGGGAAGGAAGGACATAGACAGCGCCTTGTGTTTGGGAGTGAGCAGCTGCTGGTTTTTTGCAATTGACTTCGCTGTGCACTGAATGTCAGGTGGAGCTGTGCACTCTTCTACTACGAGCAGGGCAGCAGAAAACAGAGAGCACGGACGTCTTACAGCAGTTTGAAGCTTGCCTAGGAAAGAGCAGTGTTTTTGGAGTGTTCAGAAGATCTATGTTTCTGGGCAAGGGCGGGATGCGTGCACTGTGCTGGCAAGCTTTCTCCCTGCGAGAGACGCTGGAAAATCTTCTCGCTATGATGCAGTCCACTAGAGACGCAGACTTCGGCTGTCCGCAGCTGTCCGCAGGAAAGCGGCGGTTGCCGGCGTCTTTCTGCCGAAGCCGCGCTTTGCAGCCTACAAGTGCGGTTCACGTCTGCGGTACACTTAGTAGCCGCTTCTTCGCCTCCGGCAGCCGGGGAGAGCGGTTGGCTTCTGAGAGGCGAAGAACGAAACCGGTTTGTGTGCGCAGCCTTGGCACTGCTAGAAGACGGTGGCTTCAGCTGCCTGCGCTTTCAATTCACCGCTGGCATGCTTCTGGCAGGTGCTCCTGGACGACTTTCCTGCGTTTTACTTGGTCTTGATGCAGACGAATCTGGAGAATTCTTGTTCGTGCCCTGAGCTCCTGAGATACAGAGAACTCGATGGCAGCTGCAGAAAAGAAGGGCTGTGCTGAATTGCAAGGGAAGCAAGGACATAGACAGCGCCTTGTGTTTGGGAGTGAGCAGCTACTGGTTTTTTGCAGTTGACTTCGCTGTGCACTGAATGTCAGGTGGAGCTGTGCACTCTTCTACACCGAGCAGGGCAGCAGAAAACAGAGAGCACAGATGTCTGACAGCAGTTTGAAGCTTGCCTAGGAAAGAGCAGTGTTTTTGGAGTGTTCAGCAGATATATGTTTCTGGGCAAGGGCGGGATGCGTGCACTGTGCTGGCAAGCTTTCTCCCTGCGAGACACGTTGGAAAAGCTTTTCGCTATGGTGCAGTCCACTAGAGACGCAGACTTCGGCTGTCCCCAGCTGTCCGCAGGGAAGCGGCGGTTGCCGGCGTCTTTCTGCCGAAGCCGCGCTTTGCAGCCTACAAGTGCGGTTCACGTCTGCGGTACACCTAGTAGCCGCTTCTTCGCCTCCGGCAGCCGGGGAGAGCGGTTGGCTTCTGAGAGGCGAAGAACGAAACTGGTTTGTGTGCGCAGCCTTGGCACTGCTAGAAGACGGTGGCTGCAGCTGCCTGCGCTTTCAATTCACCGCTGGCATGCTTCTGGCAGGTGCTCCAGGACGACTTTCCTGCGTTTTACTTGGTCCTGATGCAGACGAATCTGGAGAATTCTTGTTCGTTCCCTGAGTTTACGAGTTGCAGAGATCTCGATGGCAGCTGCAGAGAAGAAGGGCTGTGCTGAATTGCTCGGGAAGCAAGACATAGACAGCGCCTTGTGTTTGGAGTGAGCAGCTGCTGGTTTTTTGCAGTTGACTTCGCTGTGTACTGAATGTCAGGGTGAGCTTTGCACTCCTCTACAACGAGCAGGGCAGCAGAAAACAGAGCACGGACGTCTGACAGCAGTTTGAAGCTTGCCTAGGAAAGAGTAGTGTTTTTGGGGTGTTTAGCAGATCCACGTTTCTGGGCAAGGGCGGGATGCGTGCACTGTGCTGGCAAGCTTTCTCCCTGCGAGACACGCTGGAAAAGCTTTTCGCCATGATGCAGTCCGCTAGAGACGCCGACTTCGGCTCTCCGCAGCTGTCCGCAGGAAAGCGGTGGTTGCCGGCGTCTTTCTGCAGAAGCCGCGCTTTGAAGCCTACAAGTGCGGGTCACGTCTGCGGTACACCTAGTAGCTGGTTCTTCGCCTCCGGCAGCCGGGGAGAGCGGTTGGCTTCTGAGAGGACAAGAACGAAACCGGCTTGTGTGCGCTGCCTTGGCACTGCTCGAGGACGGTGGCTGCAGCTGCCTGCGCTTTCAGTTAACCGCTGGCATGCTTCTGGCAGGTGCTCCAGGACGACTTTCCTGCGTTTTGACTTGGTCCTGATGCAGATGAATCTGGAGAATTCTTGTACGTGCCCTGAGCTTCCGCGATGCAGAGAAAAAGGGCTTCGCTGAGTTCCTCGGGAAGCAAGGACACAGACCGCGCCTTGTGTTTGGGAGTGAGCAGCTACTGGTTTTTTGCAGTTGACTTCGCTGTGCACTGAATGTGAGGTGGAGCTGTGCACTCTTCTACACCGAGCAGGGCAGCAGAAAACAGAGAGCACAGATGTCTGACAGCAGTTTGAAGCTTGCCTAGGAAAGAGTAGTGTTTTTGGGGTGTTTAGCAGATCCACGTTTCTGGGCAAGGGCGGGATGCGTGCACTGTGCTGGCAAGCTTTCTCCCTGCGAGACACGCTGGAAAAGCTTTTCGCTATGATGCAGTCCACTAGAGACGCAGTCTTCGGCTCTCCGCAGCTGTCCGCAGGGAAGCACGGGGGTCCGGCGTCTTTCTGCCGAAGCCGCGCTTTGCAGCCTACAAGTGCGGTTCACGTCAGCGGTGCACCTAGTAGCTGGTTCTTCGCCTCCGGCAGCCGGGGAGAGCGGTTGGCTTCTGAGAGGCGAAGAACGAAACCGGCTTGTGTGCGCAGCCTTGGCACTGCTAGAGGACGGTGGCTGCAGCTGCCTGCGCTTTCAATTCACCGCTGGCATGCTTCTGGCAGGTGCTCCAGGACGACTTTCCTGCGTTTTGAATTGGTCCTGATGCAGACGAATCTGGAGAATTCTTGTTCGTGCCCTGAGCTCCCGAGATACAGAGAACTCGATGGCAGCTGCAGAAAAGAAGGGCTGTGCTGAATTGCAAGGGAAGCAAGGCCATAGACAGCGCCTTCTGTTTGGGAGTGAGCAGCTGCTGTTTTTTTGCAGTTGACTTCGCTGTGCACTGAATGTCAGGTGGAGCTGTGCACTCTTCTACAACGAGCAGGGCAGCAGAAAACAGAGAGCACAGATGTCTGACAGCAGTTTGAAGCTTGCCTAGGAAAGAGTAGTGTTTTTGGAGTGTTCAGCAAATATATGTTTCTGGGCAAGGGCGGGATGCGTGCACTGTGCTGGCAAGCTTTCTCCCTGCGAGACACGCTGGAAAAGCTTTTCGCTATGATGCAGTCCGCTAGAGACGCAGTCTTCGGCTGTCCGCAGCTGTCCGCAGGGAAGCGGCGGTTGCCGGCGTCTTTCTGCCGAAGACGGGCTTTGCAGCCTACAAGTGCGGTTCACGTCAGCGGTGCACCTAGTAGCCGCTTTCTTCGCCTCCGGCAGCCGGGGAGAGCGGTTGGCTTCTGAGAGGCGAAGAACGAAACCGGCTTCTGTGAGCAGCCTTGGCACTGTTAGAAGACGGTGGCTGCAGCTGCCTGCCATTTCAAGTCACCGCTGGCATGCTTCTGGCAGGTGCTCCAGGACGACTTTCCTGCGTTTTGACTTGGTCCTGATGCAGACGAATCTGGAGAATTCTTGTTCGTTCCCTGAGTTTACGAGTTGCAGAGATCTCGATGGCAGCTGCAGAAAAGAAGGGCTGTGCTGAATTGCAAGGGAAGCAAGACATAGACAGCGCCTTGTGTTTGGAGTGAGCAGCTGCTGGTTTTTTGCAGTTGACTTCGCTGTGTACTGAATGTCAGGGTGAGCTTTGCACTCCTCTACAACGAGCAGGGCAGCAGAAAACAGAGCACGGACGTCTGACAGCAGTTTGAAGCTTGCTTAGGAAAGAGCAGTGTTTTTGGAGTGTTCAGCAAATCCATGTTTCTGGGCAAGGGCGGGATGCGTGCACTGTGCTGGCAAGCTTCCTCCCTGCGAGACACGCTGGAAAAGCTTTTCGCTATGATACAGTCCGCTTGAGACGCAGACTCCGGCTCTCCGCAGCTGTCCGCAGGAAAGCGGTGGTTGCCGGCGTCTTTCTGCAGAAGCCGCGCTTTGAAGCCTACAAGTGCGGTTCACGTCTGCGGTACACCTAGTAGCCGCTTCTTCGCCTCCGGCAGCCGGGGAGAGCGGTTGGCTTCTGAGAGGCGAAGAACGAAACCGGCTTGTGTGCGCTGCCTTGGCACTGCTCGAGGACGGTGGCTGCAGCTGCCTGCGCTTTCAGTTAACCGCTGGCATGCTTCTGGCAGGTGCTCCAGGACGACTTTCCTGCGTTTTGACTTGGTCCTGATGCAGATGAATCTGGAGAATTCTTGTACGTGCCCTGAGCTTCCGCGATGCGGAGAAAAAGGGCTTCGCTGAGTTCCTCGGGAAGCAAGGACACAGACCGCGCCTTGTGTTTGGGAGTGAGCAGCTACTGGTTTTTTGCAGTTGACTTCGCTGTGCACTGAATGTCAGGTGGAGCTGTGCACTCTTCTACACCGAGCAGGGCAGCAGAAAACAGAGAGCACAGATGTCTGACAGCAGTTTGAAGCTTGCCTAGGAAAGAGCAGTGTTTTTGGAGTGTTCAGCAGATCTATGTTTCTGGGCAAGGGCGGGATGCGTGCATTGTGCTGGCAAGCTTTCTCCCTGCGAGACACGCTGGAAAAGCTTTTCGCTATGGTGCAGTCCACTAGAGACGCAGACTTCGGCTGTCCGCAGCTGTCCGCAGGGAAGCGGCGGTTGCCGGCGTCTTTCTGCCGAAGCCGCGCTTTGCAGCCTACAAGTGCGGTTCACGTCTGCGGTACACCTAGTAGCCGCTTCTTCGCCTCCGGCAGCCGGGGAGAGCGGTTGGCTTCTGAGAGGCGAAGAACGAAACTGGTTTGTGTGCGCAGCCTTGGCACTGCTAGAAGACGGTGGCTGCAGCTGCCTGCGCTTTCAATTCACCGCTGGCATGCTTCTGGCAGGTGCTCCAGGACGACTTTCCTGCGTTTTACTTGGTCCTGATGCAGACGAATCTGGAGAATTCTTGTTCGTACCCTGAGTTTACGAGTTGCAGAGATCTCGATGGCAGCTGCAGAAAAGAAGGGCTGTGCTGAATTGCTCGGGAAGCAAGACATAGACAGCGCCTTGTGTTTGGAGTGAGCAGCTGCTGGTTTTTTGCAGTTGACTTCGCTGTGTACTGAATGTCAGGGTGAGCTTTGCACTCCTCTACAACGAGCAGGGCAGCAGAAAACAGAGCACGGACGTCTGACAGCAGTTTGAAGCTTGCCTAGGAAAGAGTAGTGTTTTTGGGGTGTTTAGCAGATCCACGTTTCTGGGCAAGGGCGGGATGCGTGCACTGTGCTGGCAAGCTTTCTCCCTGCGAGACACGCTGGAAAAGCTTTTCGCCATGATGCAGTCCGCTTGAGACGCAGACTCCGGCTCTCCGCAGTTGTCCGCAGGAAAGCGGTGGTTGCCGGCGCCTTTCTGCAGAAGCCGCGCTTTGAAGCCTACAAGTGCGGTTCACGTCTGCGGTACACCTAGTAGCCGCTTCTTCGCCTCCGGCAGCCGGGGAGAGCGGTTGGCTTCTGAGAGGCGAAGAACGAAACCGGCTTGTGTGCGCTGCCTTGGCACTGCTCGAGGACGGTGGCTGCAGCTGCCTGCGCTTTCAGTTAACCGCTGGCATGCTTCTGGCAGGTGCTCCAGGACGACTTTCCTGCGATTTGACTTGGTCCTGATGCAGATGAATCTGGAGAATTCTTGTACGTGCCCTGAGCTTCCGCGATGCGGAGAAAAAGGGCTTCGCTGAGTTCCTCGGGAAGCAAGGACACAGACCGCGCCTTGTGTTTGGGAGTGAGCAGCTACTGGTTTTTTGCAGTTGACTTCGCTGTGCACTGAATGTCAGGTGGAGCTGTGCACTCTTCTACACCGAGCAGGGCAGCAGAAAACAGAGAGCACAGATGTCTGACAGCAGTTTGAAGCTTGCCTAGGAAAGAGCAGTGTTTTTGGAGTGTTCAGCAGATCTATGTTTCTGGGCAAGGGCGGGATGCGTGCACTGTGCTGGCAAGCTTTCTCCCTGCGAGACACGCTGGAAAAGCTTTTCGCTATGGTGCAGTCCACTAGAGACGCAGACTTCGGCTGTCCCCAGCTGTCCGCAGGGAAGAGGCGGTTGCCGGCGTCTTTCTGCCGAAGCCGCGCTTTGCAGCCTACAAGTGCGGTTCACGTCTGCGGTACACCTAGTAGCCACTTCTTCGCCTCCGGCAGCCGGGGAGAGCGGTTGGCTTCTGAGAGGCGAAGAACGAAACCGGCTTGTGTGCGCAGCCTTGGCACTGCTAGAGGACGGTGGCTGCAGCTGCCTGCGCTTTCAATTCACCGCTGGCATGCTTCTGGCAGGTGCTCCAGGACGACTTTCTTGCGTTTTTACTTGGTCCTGATGCAGACGAATCTGGAGAATTCTTGTTCGTTCCCTGAGTTTACGAGTTGCAGAGATCTCGATGGCAGCTGCAGAAAAGAAGGGCTGTGCTGAATTGCTCGGGAAGCAAGACATAGACAGCGCCTTGTGTTTGGAGTGAGCAGCTGCTGGTTTTTTGCAGTTGACTTCGCTGTGCACTGAATGTCAGGGTGAGCTTTGCACTCCTCTACAACGAGCAGGGCAGCAGAAAACAGAGCACGGACGTCTGACAGCAGTTTGAAGCTTGCCTAGGAAAGAGTAGTGTTTTTGGGGTGTTTAGCAGATCCACGTTTCTGGGCAAGGGCGGGATGCGTGCACTGTGCTGGCAAGCTTTCTCCCTGCGAGACACGCTGGAAAAGCTTTTCGCCATGATGCAGTCCGCTTGAGACGCAGTCTTCGGCTCTCCGCAGCTGTCCGCAGGAAAGCGGCGGTTGCCGGCTTCTTTCTGCCGATACCGCGCTTTGCAGCCTACAAGTGCGGTTCACGTCAGCGGTGCACCTAGTAGCCGCTTCTTCGCCTCCGGCAGTCGGGGAGAGCGGTTGGCTTCTGAGAGGCGAAGAACGAAACCGGCTTGTGTGCGCAGCCTTGGCACTGCTAGAGGACGGTGGCTGCAGCTGCCTGCTCTTTCAATTAACCGCTGGCATGCTTCTGGCAGGTGCTCCAGGACGACTTTCCTGCGTTTTGACTTGGTCCTGATGCAGACGAATCTGGAGAATTCTTGTTCGTACCCTGAGTTTACGAGTTGCAGAGATCTCGATGGCAGCTGCAGAAAAGAAGGGCTGTGCTGAATTGCTCGGGAAGCAAGACATAGACAGCGCCTTGTGTTTGGAGTGAGCAGCTGCTGGTTTTTTGCAGTTGACTTCGCTGTGTACTGAATGTCAGGGTGAGCTTTGCACTCCTCTACAACGAGCAGGGCAGCAGAAAACAGAGCACGGACGTCTGACAGCAGTTTGAAGCTTGCCTAGGAAAGAGTAGTGTTTTTGGGGTGTTTAGCAGATCCACGTTTCTGGGCAAGGGCGGGATGCGTGCACTGTGCTGGCAAGCTTTCTCCCTGCGAGACACGCTGGAAAAGCTTTTCGCCATGATGCAGTCCGCTTGAGACGCAGACTCCGGCTCTCCGCAGTTGTCCGCAGGAAAGCGGTGGTTGCCGGCGCCTTTCTGCAGAAGCCGCGCTTTGAAGCCTACAAGTGCGGTTCACGTCTGCGGTACACCTAGTAGCCGCTTCTTCGCCTCCGGCAGCCGGGGAGAGCGGTTGGCTTCTGAGAGGCGAAGAACGAAACCGGCTTGTGTGCGCTGCCTTGGCACTGCTCGAGGACGGTGGCTGCAGCTGCCTGCGCTTTCAGTTAACCGCTGGCATGCTTCTGGCAGGTGCTCCAGGACGACTTTCCTGCGATTTGACTTGGTCCTGATGCAGATGAATCTGGAGAATTCTTGTACGTGCCCTGAGCTTCCGCGATGCGGAGAAAAAGGGCTTCGCTGAGTTCCTCGGGAAGCAAGGACACAGACCGCGCCTTGTGTTTGGGAGTGAGCAGCTACTGGTTTTTTGCAGTTGACTTCGCTGTGCACTGAATGTCAGGTGGAGCTGTGCACTCTTCTACACCGAGCAGGGCAGCAGAAAACAGAGAGCACAGATGTCTGACAGCAGTTTGAAGCTTGCCTAGGAAAGAGCAGTGTTTTTGGAGTGTTCAGCAGATCTATGTTTCTGGGCAAGGGCGGGATGCGTGCACTGTGCTGGCAAGCTTTCTCCCTGCGAGACACGCTGGAAAAGCTTTTCGCTATGGTGCAGTCCACTAGAGACGCAGACTTCGGCTGTCCCCAGCTGTCCGCAGGGAAGAGGCGGTTGCCGGCGTCTTTCTGCCGAAGCCGCGCTTTGCAGCCTACAAGTGCGGTTCACGTCTGCGGTACACCTAGTAGCCACTTCTTCGCCTCCGGCAGCCGGGGAGAGCGGTTGGCTTCTGAGAGGCGAAGAACGAAACCGGCTTGTGTGCGCAGCCTTGGCACTGCTAGAGGACGGTGGCTGCAGCTGCCTGCGCTTTCAATTCACCGCTGGCATGCTTCTGGCAGGTGCTCCAGGACGACTTTCTTGCGTTTTGACTTGGTCCTGATGCAGACGAATCTGGAGAATTCTTGTTCGTTCCCTGAGTTTACGAGTTGCAGAGATCTCGATGGCAGCTGCAGAAAAGAAGGGCTGTGCTGAATTGCTCGGGAAGCAAGACATAGACAGCGCCTTGTGTTTGGAGTGAGCAGCTGCTGGTTTTTTGCAGTTGACTTCGCTGTGCACTGAATGTCAGGGTGAGCTTTGCACTCCTCTACAACGAGCAGGGCAGCAGAAAACAGAGCACGGACGTCTGACAGCAGTTTGAAGCTTGCCTAGGAAAGAGTAGTGTTTTTGGGGTGTTTAGCAGATCCACGTTTCTGGGCAAGGGCGGGATGCGTGCACTGTGCTGGCAAGCTTTCTCCCTGCGAGACACGCTGGAAAAGCTTTTCGCCATGATGCAGTCCGCTTGAGACGCAGTCTTCGGCTCTCCGCAGCTGTCCGCAGGAAAGCGGCGGTTGCCGGCTTCTTTCTGCCGATACCGCGCTTTGCAGCCTACAAGTGCGGTTCACGTCAGCGGTGCACCTAGTAGCCGCTTCTTCGCCTCCGGCAGTCGGGGAGAGCGGTTGGCTTCTGAGAGGCGAAGAACGAAACCGGCTTGTGTGCGCAGCCTTGGCACTGCTAGAGGACGGTGGCTGCAGCTGCCTGCTCTTTCAATTAACCGCTGGCATGCTTCTGGCAGGTGCTCCAGGACGACTTTCCTGCGTTTTGACTTGGTCCTGATGCAGACGAATCTGGAGAATTCTTGATCGTGCCCTGAGCTCCCGAGATACAGAGAACTCGATGGCAGCTGCAGAAAAGAAGGGCTGTGCTGAATTGCAAGGGAAGCAAGGACATAGACAGCGCCTTGTGTTTGGGAGTGAGCAGGTTCTGGTTTTTTGCAGTTGACTTCGCTGTGCACTGAATGTCAGGTGGAGCTGTGCACTCCTCTACAACGAGCAGGGCAGCAGAAAACAGAGCACGGACATCTGACAGCAGTTTGAAGCTTGCTTAGGAAAGAGCAGTGTTTATGGAATGTTCAGCAAATCCATGTTTCTGGGCAAGGGCGGGATGCGTGCACTGTGCTGGCAAGCTTTCTCCCTGCGAGACACGCTGGAAAAGCTTTTCGCTATGATGCAGTCCGCTTGAGACGCAGACTCCGGCTCTCCGCAGCTGTCCGCAGGAAAGCAGCGGTTGCCGGCGTCTTTCTGCAGAAGCCGCGCTTTGCAGCCTACAAGTGCGGTTCACGTCAGCGGTGCACCTAGTAGCCGCTTCTTCTCCACCGCAGCCGGGGAGAGCGGTTAGCTTCTGAGAGGCGAAGAACGAAACCGGCTTGTGTGCGCAGCCTTGGCACTGCTAGAAGACGGTGGCTGCAGCTGCCTGCGCTTTCAATTCATAGCTGGCATGCTTCTGGCAGGTGCTCCAGGACGACTTTCCTGCGTTTTGACTTGGTCCTGATGCAGACGGATCTGGAGAATTCTTGTTCGTTCCCTGAGTTTACGAGTTGCAGAGATCTCGATGGCAGCTGCAGAAAAGAAGGGCTGTGCTGAATTGCTCGGGAAGCAAGGACATAGACAGCGCCTTGTTTTCGGGAGTGAGCAGCTGCTGGTTTTTTGCAGTTGACTTCGCTGTGCACTGAATGTCAGGTGGAGCTGTGCAATCTTCTACAACGAGCAGGGCAGCAGAAAACAGAGCACGGACGTCTGACAGCAGTTTGAAGCTTGCTTAGGAAAGAGCAGTGTTTTTGGAGTGTTCAGCAAATCCATGTTTCTGGGCAAGGGCGGGATGCGTGCACTGTGCTGGCAAGCTTTCTCCCTGCGAGAGACGATGGAAAATCTTCTCGCTATGATGCAGTCCACTAGAGACGCAGACTTCGGCTGTCCGCAGCTGTCCGCAGGAAAGCGGCGGTTGCCGGCGTCTTTCTGCCGAAGCCGCGCTTTGCAGCCTACAAGTGCGGTTCACGTCTGCGGTACACTTAGTAGCCGCTTCTTCGCCTCCGGCAGCCGGGGAGAGCGGTTGGCTTCTGAGAGGCGAAGAACGAAACCGGTTTGTGTGCGCAGCCTTGGCACTGCTAGAAGACGGTGGCTTCAGCTGCCTGCGCTTTCAATTCACCGCTGGCATGCTTCTGGCAGGTGCTCCTGGACGACTTTCCTGCGTTTTACTTGGTCTTGATGCAGACGAATCTGGAGAATTCTTGTTCGTGCCCTGAGCTCCTGAGATACAGAGAACTCGATGGCAGCTGCAGAAAAGAAGGGCTGTGCTGAATTGCAAGGGAAGCAAGGACATAGACAGCGCCTTGTGTTTGGGAGTGAGCAGCTACTGGTTTTTTGCAGTTGACTTCGCTGTGCACTGAATGTCAGGTGGAGCTGTGCACTCTTCTACACCGAGCAGGGCAGCAGAAAACAGAGAGCACAGATGTCTGACAGCAGTTTGAAGCTTGCCTAGGAAAGAGCAGTGTGTTTGGAGTGTTCAGCAGATATATGTTTCTGGGCAAGGGCGGGATGCGTGCACTGTGCTGGCAAGCTTTCTCCCTGCGAGACACGCTGGAAAAGCTTTTCGCTATGGTGCAGTCCACTAGAGACGCAGACTTCGGCTGTCCCCAGCTGTCCGCAGGGAAGCGGCGGTTGCCGGCGTCTTTCTGCCGAAGCCGCGCTTTGCAGCCTACAAGTGCGGTTCACGTCTGCGGTACACCTAGTAGCCGCTTCTTCGCCTCCGACAGCCGGGGAGAGCGGTTGGCTTCTGAGAGGCGAAGAACGAAACTGGTTTGTGTGCGCAGCCTTGGCACTGCTAGAAGACGGTGGCTGCAGCTGCCTGCGCTTTCAATTCACCGCTGGCATGCTTCTGGCAGGTGCTCCAGGACGACTTTCCTGCGTTTTACTTGGTCCTGATGCAGACGAATCTGGAGAATTCTTGTTCGTTCCCTGAGTTTACGAGTTGCAGAGATCTCGATGGCAGCTGCAGAGAAGAAGGGCTGTGCTGAATTGCTCGGGAAGCAAGACATAGACAGCGCCTTGTGTTTGGAGTGAGCAGCTGCTGGTTTTTTGCAGTTGACTTCGCTGTGTACTGAATGTCAGGGTGAGCTTTGCACTCCTCTACAACGAGCAGGGCAGCAGAAAACAGAGCACGGACGTCTGACAGCAGTTTGAAGCTTGCCTAGGAAAGAGTAGTGTTTTTGGGGTGTTTAGCAGATCCACGTTTCTGGGCAAGGGCGGGATGCGTGCACTGTGCTGGCAAGCTTTCTCCCTGCGAGACACGCTGGAAAAGCTTTTCGCCATGATGCAGTCCGCTAGAGACGCCGACTTCGGCTCTCCGCAGCTGTCCGCAGGAAAGCGGTGGTTGCCGGCGTCTTTCTGCAGAAGCCGCGCTTTGAAGCCTACAAGTGCGGGTCACGTCTGCGGTACACCTAGTAGCTGGTTCTTCGCCTCCGGCAGCCGGGGAGAGCGGTTGGCTTCTGAGAGGACAAGAACGAAACCGGCTTGTGTGCGCTGCCTTGGCACTGCTCGAGGACGGTGGCTGCAGCTGCCTGCGCTTTCAGTTAACCGCTGGCATGCTTCTGGCAGGTGCTCCAGGACGACTTTCCTGCGTTTTGACTTGGTCCTGATGCAGATGAATCTGGAGAATTCTTGTACGTGCCCTGAGCTTCCGCGATGCAGAGAAAAAGGGCTTCGCTGAGTTCCTCGGGAAGCAAGGACACAGACCGCGCCTTGTGTTTGGGAGTGAGCAGCTACTGGTTTTTTGCAGTTGACTTCGCTGTGCACTGAATGTGAGGTGGAGCTGTGCACTCTTCTACACCGAGCAGGGCAGCAGAAAACAGAGAGCACAGATGTCTGACAGCAGTTTGAAGCTTGCCTAGGAAAGAGTAGTGTTTTTGGGGTGTTTAGCAGATCCACGTTTCTGGGCAAGGGCGGGATGCGTGCACTGTGCTGGCAAGCTTTCTCCCTGCGAGACACGCTGGAAAAGCTTTTCGCTATGATGCAGTCCACTAGAGACGCAGTCTTCGGCTCTCCGCAGCTGTCCGCAGGGAAGCACGGGGGTCCGGCGTCTTTCTGCCGAAGCCGCGCTTTGCAGCCTACAAGTGCGGTTCACGTCAGCGGTGCACCTAGTAGCTGGTTCTTCGCCTCCGGCAGCCGGGGAGAGCGGTTGGCTTCTGAGAGGCGAAGAACGAAACCGGCTTGTGTGCGCAGCCTTGGCACTGCTAGAGGACGGTGGCTGCAGCTGCCTGCGCTTTCAATTCACCGCTGGCATGCTTCTGGCAGGTGCTCCAGGACGACTTTCCTGCGTTTTGAATTGGTCCTGATGCAGACGAATCTGGAGAATTCTTGTTCGTGCCCTGAGCTCCCGAGATACAGAGAACTCGATGGCAGCTGCAGAAAAGAAGGGCTGTGCTGAATTGCAAGGGAAGCAAGGCCATAGACAGCGCCTTCTGTTTGGGAGTGAGCAGCTGCTGTTTTTTTGCAGTTGACTTCGCTGTGCACTGAATGTCAGGTGGAGCTGTGCACTCTTCTACAACGAGCAGGGCAGCAGAAAACAGAGAGCACAGATGTCTGACAGCAGTTTGAAGCTTGCCTAGGAAAGAGTAGTGTTTTTGGAGTGTTCAGCAAATATATGTTTCTGGGCAAGGGCGGGATGCGTGCACTGTGCTGGCAAGCTTTCTCCCTGCGAGACACGCTGGAAAAGCTTTTCGCTATGATGCAGTCCGCTAGAGACGCAGTCTTCGGCTGTCCGCAGCTGTCCGCAGGGAAGCGGCGGTTGCCGGCGTCTTTCTGCCGAAGACGGGCTTTGCAGCCTACAAGTGCGGTTCACGTCAGCGGTGCACCTAGTAGCCGCTTTCTTCGCCTCCGGCAGCCGGGGAGAGCGGTTGGCTTCTGAGAGGCGAAGAACGAAACCGGCTTCTGTGAGCAGCCTTGGCACTGTTAGAAGACGGTGGCTGCAGCTGCCAGCCCTTTCAATTCACCGCTGGCATGCTTCTGGCAGGTGCTCCAGGACGACTTTCCTGCGTTTTGACTTGGTCCTGATGCAGACGAATCTGGAGAATTCTTGTTCGTTCCCTGAGTTTACGAGTTGCAGAGATCTCAATGGCAGCTGCAGAAAAGAAGGGCTGTGCTGAATTGCAAGGGAAGCAAGACATAGACAGCGCCTTGTGTTTGGAGTGAGCAGCTGCTGGTTTTTTGCAGTTGACTTCGCTGTGTACTGAATGTCAGGGTGAGCTTTGCACTCCTCTACAACGAGCAGGGCAGCAGAAAACAGAGCACGGACGTCTGACAGCAGTTTGAAGCTTGCTTAGGAAAGAGCAGTGTTTTTGGAGTGTTCAGCAAATCCATGTTTCTGGGCAAGGGCGGGATGCGTGCACTGTGCTGGCAAGCTTCCTCCCTGCGAGACACGCTGGAAAAGCTTTTCGCTATGATACAGTCCGCTAGAGACGCAGTCTTCGGCTGTCCGCAGCTGTCCGCAGGGAAGAGGCGGTTGCCGGTGTCTTTCTGCCGAAGCCGGGCTTTGCAGCCTACAAGTGCGGTTCACGTCAGCGGTGCACCTAGTAGCCACTTCTTCGCCTCCGGCAGCCGGGGAGAGCGGTTGGCTTCTGAGAGGCGAAGAACGAAACCGGCTTGTGTGCGCAGCCTTGGCACTGCTAGAGGACGGTGGCTGCAGCTGCCTGCGCTTTCAATTCACCGCTGGCATGCTTCTGGCAGGTGCTCCAGGACGACTTTCCTGCGTTTTGACTTGGTCCTGATGCAGACGAATCTGGAGAATTCTTGTTCGTTCCCTGAGTTTACGA
This sequence comes from Taeniopygia guttata, assembly GCF_048771995.1. Lineage (NCBI taxonomy): Eukaryota > Metazoa > Chordata > Aves > Passeriformes > Estrildidae > Taeniopygia > Taeniopygia guttata. Next base: position 10,056,449 of record NC_133055.1, read on the forward strand.
GTTGCAGAGATCTCGATGGCAGCTGCAGAAAAGAAGGGCTGTGCTGAATTGCTCGGGAAGCAAGACATAGACAGCGCCTTGTGTTTGGAGTGAGCAGCTGCTGGTTTTTTGCAGTTGACTTCGCTGTGCACTGAATGTCAGGGTGAGCTTTGCACTCCTCTACAACGAGCAGGGCAGCAGAAAACAGAGCACGGACGTCTGACAGCAGTTTGAAGCTTGCCTAGGAAAGAGTAGTGTTTTTGGGGTGTTTAGCAGATCCACGTTTCTGGGCAAGGGCGGGATGCGTGCACTGTGCTGGCAAGCTTTCTCCCTGCGAGACACGCTGGAAAAGCTTTTCGCCATGATGCAGTCCGCTTGAGACGCAGTCTTCGGCTCTCCGCAGCTGTCCGCAGGAAAGCGGCGGTTGCCGGCTTCTTTCTGCCGATACCGCGCTTTGCAGCCTACAAGTGCGGTTCACGTCAGCGGTGCACCTAGTAGCCGCTTCTTCGCCTCCGGCAGTCGGGGAGAGCGGTTGGCTTCTGAGAGGCGAAGAACGAAACCGGCTTGTGTGCGCAGCCTTGGCACTGCTAGAGGACGGTGGCTGCAGCTGCCTGCTCTTTCAATTAACCGCTGGCATGCTTCTGGCAGGTGCTCCAGGACGACTTTCCTGCGTTTTGACTTGGTCCTGATGCAGACGAATCTGGAGAATTCTTGTTCGTGCCCTGAGCTCCCGAGATACAGAGAACTCGATGGCAGCTGCAGAAAAGAAGGGCTGTGCTGAATTGCAAGGGAAGCAAGGACATAGACAGCGCCTTGTGTTTGGGAGTGAGCTGCTGCTGGTTTTTTGCAGTTGACTTCGCTGTGCACTGAATGTCAGGTGGAGCTGTGCACTCCTCTACAACGAGCAGGGCAGCAGAAAACAGAGCACGGACATCTGACAGCAGTTTGAAGCTTGCTTAGGAAAGAGCAGTGTTTTTGGAATGTTCAGCAAATCCATGTTTCTGGGCAAGGGCGGGATGCGTGCACAGTGCTGGCAAGCTTTCTCCCTGCGAGACACGCTGGAAAAGCTTTTCGCTATGATGCAGTCCGCTTGAGACGCAGACTCCGGCTCTCCGCAGCTGTCCGCAGGAAAGCGGCGGTTGCCGGGGTCTTTCTGCAGAAGCCGCGCTTTGCAGCCTACAAGTGCGGTTCACGTCAGCGGTGCACCTAGTAGCCGCTTCTTCGCCACCGCAGCCGGGGAGAGCGGTTAGCTTCTGAGAGGCGAAGAACGAAACCGGCTTGTGTGCGCAGCCTTGGCACTGCTAGAAGACGGTGGCTGCAGCTGCCTGCGCTTTCAATTCATAGCTGGCATGCTTCTGGCAGGTGCTCCAGGACGACTTTCCTGCGTTTTGACTTGGTCCTGATGCAGACGGATCTGGAGAATTCTTGTTCGTGCCCTGAGTTTACGAGTTGCAGAGATCTCGATGGCAGCTGCAGAAAAGAAGGGCTGTGCTGAATTGCTCGGGAAGCAAGGACATAGACAGCGCCTTGTGTTTGGAGTGAGCAGCTGCTGGTTTTTTGCAGTTGACTTCACTGTGCACTGAATGTCAGGGCGAGCTTTGCACTCCTCTACAACGAGCAGGGCAGCAGAAAACAGAGCACGGACGTCTGACAGCAGTTTGAAGCTTGCTTAGGAAAGAGCAGTGTTTTTGGAGTGTTCAGCAAATCCATGTTTCTGGGCAAGGGCGGGATGCGTGCACTGTGCTGGCAAGCTTCCTCCCTGCGAGACACGCTGGAAAAGCTTTTCGCTATGATGCAGTCCGCTTGAGACGCAGACTCCGGCTCTCCGCAGCTGTCTGCAGGAAAGCGGTGGTTGCCAGCGTCTTTCTGCAGAAGCCGCGCTTTGCAGCCTACAAGTGCGGTTCACGTCAGCGGTGCACCTAGTAGCCGCTTCTTTGCCTCCACAGCCGGGGAGAGCGGTTGGCTTCTGAGAGGCGAAGAACGAAACCGCCTTGTGTGCGCAGCCTTGGCACTGCTAGAAGACGGTGGCTGCAGCTGCCAGCCCTTTCAATTCACCGCTGGCATGCTTCTGGCAGGTGCTCCAGGACGACTTTCCTGGGTTTTGACTTGGTCCTGATGCAGACGAATCTGGAGAATTCTTGTTCGTGCCCTGAGCTTCCGAGATGCAGTGAAGAAGGGCTGCGCTGAGTTGCTCGGGAATCAAGGACATAGACAGCGCCTTGTGTTTGGGAGTGAGCAGCTGCTGGTTTTTTGCAGTTGACTTCGCTGTGCACTGAATGTCAGGTGGAGCTGTGCACTCTTCTACTACGAGCAGGGCAGCAGAAAACAGAGAGCACGGACGTCTTACAGCAGTTTGAAGCTTGCCTAGGTAAGAGCAGTGTTTTTGGAGTGTTCAGCAGATCTATGTTTCTGGGCAAGGGCGGGATGCGTGCACTGTGCTGGCAAGCTTTCTCCCTGCGAGACACGCTGGAAAAGCTTTTCGCTATGGTGCAGTCCACTAGAGACGCAGACTTCGGCTGTCCGCAGCTGTCCGCAGGGAAGCGGCGGTTGCCGGCGTCTTTCTGCCGAAGCCGCGCTTTGCAGCCTACAAGTGCGGTTCACGTCTGCGGTACACCTAGTAGCCGCTTCTTCGCCTCCGGCAGCCGGGGAGAGCGGTTGGCTTCTGAGAGGCGAAGAACGAAACCGGCTTGTGTGCGCAGCCTTGGCACTGCTAGAGGACGGTGGCTGCAGCTGCCTGCGCTTTCAATTAACCGCTGGCATGCTTCTGGCAGGTGCTCCAGGACGACTTTCCTGCGATTTGACTTGGTCCTGATGCAGACGAATCTGGAGAATTCTTGTTCGTGCCCTGAGCTCCCGAGATACAGAGAACTCGATGGCAGCTGCAGAAAAGAAGGGCTGTGCTGAATTGCAAGGGAAGCAAGGACATAGACAGCGCCTTGTGTTTGGGAGTGAGCAGCTGCTGTTTTTTTGCAGTTGACTTCGCTGTGCACTGAATGTCAGGTGGAGCTGTGCAATCTTCTACAACGAGCAGGGCAGCAGAAAACAGAGAGCACAGATGTCTGACAGCAGTTTGAAGCTTGCCTAGGAAAGAGTAGTGGTTTTGGAGTGTTCAGCAAATATATATTTCTGGGCAAGGGCGGGATGCGTGCACTGTGCTGGCAAGCTTTCTCCCTGCGAGACACGCTGGAAAAGCTTTTCGCTATGATACAGTCCGCTAGAGACGCAGTCTTCGGCTGTCCGCAGCTGTCCGCAGGGAAGCGGCGGTTGCCGGCTTCTTTCTGCCGATACCGCGCTTTGCAGCCTACAAGTGCGGTTCACGTCAGCGGTGCACCTAGTAGCCGCTTCTTCGCCTCCGGCAGCCGGGGAGAGCGGTTGGCTTCTGAGAGGCGAAGAAGGAAACCGGCTTGTGGGCGCAGCCTTGGCACTGCTAGAGGACGGTGGTTAGGGTTAGGGTTAGGGTTAGGGTTAGGGTTAGGGTTAGGGTTAGGGTTAGGGTTAGGGGTTAGGGTTAGGGTTAGGGTTAGGGTTAGGGTTAGGGTTAGGGTTAGGGTTAGGGTTAGGGTTAGGGTTAGGGTTAGGGTTAGGGTTAGGGTTAGGGTTAGGGTTAGGGTTAGGGTTAGGGTTAGGGTTAGGGTTAGGGTTAGGGTTAGGGTTAGGGTTAGGGTTAGGGTTAGGGTTAGGGTTAGGGTTAGGGTTAGGGTTAGGGTTAGGGTTAGGGTTAGGGTTAGGGTTAGGGTTAGGGTTAGGGTTAGGGTTAGGGTTAGGGTTAGGGTTAGGGTTAGGGTTAGGGTTAGGGTTAGGGTTAGGGTTAGGGTTAGGGTTAGGGTTAGGGTTAGGGTTAGGGTTAGGGTTAGGGTTAGGGTTAGGGTTAGGGTTAGGGTTAGGGTTAGGGTTAGGGTTAGGGTTAGGGTTAGGGTTAGGGTTAGGGTTAGGGTTAGGGTTAGGGTTAGGGTTAGGGTTAGGGTTAGGGTTAGGGTTAGGGTTAGGGTTAGGGTTAGGGTTAGGGTTAGGGTTAGGGTTAGGGTTAGGGTTAGGGTTAGGGTTAGGGTTAGGGTTAGGGTTAGGGTTAGGGTTAGGGTTAGGGTTAGGGTTAGGGTTAGGGTTAGGGTTAGGGTTAGGGTTAGGGTTAGGGTTAGGGTTAGGGTTAGGGTTAGGGTTTGGGGTTAGGGTTAGGGTTAGGGTTAGGGTTAGGGTTAGGGTTAGGGTTAGGGTTAGGGTTAGGGTTAGGGTTAGGGTTAGGGTTAGGGTTAGGGTTAGGGTTAGGGTTAGGGTTAGGGTTTGGGTTAGGGTTAGGGTTAGGGTTAGGGTTAGGGTTAGGGTTAGGGTTAGGGTTAGGGTTAGGGTTAGGGTTAGGGTTAGGGTTAGGGTTAGGGTTAGGGTTAGGGTTAGGGTTAGGGTTAGGGTTAGGGTTAGGGTTAGGGTTAGGGTTAGGGTTAGGGTTAGGGTTAGGGTTAGGGTTAGGGTTAGGGTTAGGGTTAGGGTTAGGGTTAGGGTTAGGGTTAGGGTTAGGGTTAGGGTTAGGGTTAGGGTTAGGGTTAGGGTTAGGGTTAGGGTTAGGGTTAGGGTTAGGGTTAGGGTTAGGGTTAGGGTTAGGGTTAGGGTTAGGGTTAGGGTTAGGGTTAGGGTTAGGGTTAGGGTTAGGGTTAGGGTTAGGGTTAGGGTTAGGGTTAGGGTTAGGGTTAGGGTTAGGGTTAGGGTTAGGGTTAGGGTTAGGGTTAGGGTTAGGGTTAGGGTTAGGGTTAGGGTTAGGGTTAGGGTTAGGGTTAGGGTTAGGGTTAGGGTTAGGGTTAGGGTTAGGGTTAGGGTTAGGGTTAGGGTTAGGGTTAGGGTTAGGGTTAGGGTTAGGGTTAGGGTTAGGGTTAGGGTTAGGGTTAGGGTTAGGGTTAGGGGTTAGGGTTAGGGTTAGGGTTAGGGTTAGGGTTAGGGTTAGGGTTAGGGTTAGGGTTAGGGTTAGGGTTAGGGTTAGGGTTAGGGTTAGGGTTAGGGTTAGGGTTAGGGTTAGGGTTAGGGTTAGGGTTAGGGTTAGGGTTAGGGTTAGGGTTAGGGTTAGGGTTAGGGTTAGGGTTAGGGTTAGGGTTAGGGTTAGGGTTAGGGTTAGGGTTAGGGTTAGGGTTAGGGTTAGGGTTAGGGTTAGGGTTAGGGTTAGGGTTAGGGTTAGGGTTAGGGTTAGGGTTAGGGTTAGGGTTAGGGTTAGGGTTAGGGTTAGGGTTAGGGTTAGGGTTAGGGTTAGGGTTAGGGTTAGGGTTAGGGTTAGGGTTAGGGTTAGGGTTAGGGTTAGGGTTAGGGTTAGGGTTAGGGTTAGGGTTAGGGTTAGGGTTAGGGTTAGGGTTAGGGTTAGGGTTAGGGTTAGGGTTAGGGTTAGGGTTAGGGTTAGGGTTAGGGTTAGGGTTAGGGTTAGGGTTAGGGTTAGGGTTAGGGTTAGGGTTAGGGTTAGGGTTAGGGTTAGGGTTAGGGTTAGGGTTAGGGTTAGGGTTAGGGTTAGGGTTAGGGTTAGGGTTAGGGTTAGGGTTTGGGTTAGGGTTAGGGTTAGGGTTAGGGTTAGGGTTAGGGTTAGGGTTAGGGTTAGGGTTAGGGTTAGGGTTAGGGTTAGGGTTAGGGTTAGGGTTAGGGTTAGGGTTAGGGTTAGGGTTAGGGTTAGGGTTAGGGTTAGGGTTAGGGTTAGGGTTAGGGTTAGGGTTAGGGTTAGGGTTAGGGTTAGGGTTAGGGTTAGGGTTAGGGTTAGGGTTAGGGTTAGGGTTAGGGTTAGGGTTAGGGTTAGGGTTAGGGTTAGGGTTAGGGTTAGGGTTAGGGTTAGGGTTAGGGTTAGGGTTAGGGTTAGGGTTAGGGTTAGGGTTAGGGTTAGGGTTAGGGTTAGGGTTAGGGTTAGGGTTAGGGTTAGGGTTAGGGTTAGGGTTAGGGTTAGGGTTAGGGTTAGGGTTTAGGGTTAGGGTTAGGGTTAGGGTTAGGGTTAGGGTTAGGGTTAGGGTTAGGGTTAGGGTTAGGGTTAGGGTTAGGGTTAGGGTTAGGGTTAGGGTTAGGGTTAGGGTTAGGGTTAGGGTTAGGGTTAGGGTTAGGGTTAGGGTTAGGGTTAGGGTTAGGGTTAGGGTTAGGGTTAGGGTTAGGGTTAGGGTTAGGGTTAGGGTTAGGGTTAGGGTTAGGGTTAGGGTTAGGGTTAGGGTTAGGGTTAGGGTTAGGGTTAGGGTTAGGGTTAGGGTTAGGGTTAGGGTTAGGGTTAGGGTTAGGGTTAGGGTTAGGGTTAGGGTTAGGGTTAGGGTTAGGGTTAGGGTTAGGGTTAGGGTTAGGGTTAGGGTTAGGGTTAGGGTTAGGGTTAGGGTTAGGGTTAGGGTTAGGGTTAGGGTTAGGGTTAGGGTTAGGGTTAGGGTTAGGGTTTGGGTTAGGGTTAGGGTTAGGGTTAGGGTTAGGGTTAGGGTTAGGGTTAGGGTTAGGGTTAGGGTTAGGGTTAGGGTTAGGGTTAGGGTTAGGGTTAGGGTTAGGGTTAGGGTTAGGGTTAGGGTTAGGGTTAGGGTTAGGGTTAGGGTTAGGGTTAGGGTTAGGGTTAGGGTTAGGGTTAGGGTTAGGGTTAGGGTTAGGGTTAGGGTTAGGGTTAGGGTTAGGGTTAGGGTTAGGGTTAGGGTTAGGGTTAGGGTTAGGGTTAGGGTTAGGGTTAGGGTTAGGGTTAGGGTTAGGGTTAGGGTTAGGGTTAGGGTTAGGGTTAGGGTTAGGGTTAGGGTTAGGGTTAGGGTTAGGGTTAGGGTTAGGGTTAGGGTTAGGGTTAGGGTTAGGGTTAGGGTTAGGGTTAGGGTTAGGGTTAGGGTTAGGGTTAGGGTTAGGGTTAGGGTTAGGGTTAGGGTTAGGGTTAGGGTTAGGGTTAGGGTTAGGGTTAGGGTTAGGGTTAGGGTTAGGGTTAGGGTTAGGGTTAGGGTTAGGGTTAGGGTTAGGGTTAGGGTTAGGGTTAGGGTTAGGGTTAGGGTTAGGGTTAGGGTTAGGGTTAGGGTTAGGGTTAGGGTTAGGGTTAGGGTTAGGGTTAGGGTTAGGGTTAGGGTTAGGGTTAGGGTTAGGGTTAGGGTTAGGGTTAGGGTTAGGGTTAGGGTTAGGGTTAGGGTTAGGGTTAGGGTTAGGGTTAGGGTTAGGGTTAGGGTTAGGGTTAGGGTTAGGGTTAGGGTTAGGGTTAGGGTTAGGGTTAGGGTTAGGGTTAGGGTTAGGGTTAGGGTTAGGGTTAGGGTTAGGGTTAGGGTTAGGGTTAGGGTTAGGGTTAGGGTTAGGGTTAGGGTTAGGGTTAGGGTTAGGGTTAGGGTTAGGGTTAGGGTTAGGGTTAGGGTTAGGGTTAGGGTTAGGGTTAGGGTTAGGGTTAGGGTTAGGGTTAGGGTTAGGGTTAGGGTTAGGGTTAGGGTTAGGGTTAGGGTTAGGGTTAGGGTTAGGGTTAGGGTTAGGGTTAGGGTTAGGGTTAGGGTTAGGGTTAGGGTTAGGGTTAGGGTTAGGGTTAGGGTTAGGGTTAGGGTTAGGGTTAGGGTTAGGGTTAGGGTTAGGGTTAGGGTTAGGGTTAGGGTTAGGGTTAGGGTTAGGGTTAGGGTTAGGGTTAGGGTTAGGGTTAGGGTTAGGGTTAGGGTTAGGGTTAGGGTTAGGGTTAGGGTTAGGGTTAGGGTTAGGGTTAGGGTTAGGGTTAGGGTTAGGGTTAGGGTTAGGGTTAGGGTTAGGGTTAGGGTTAGGGTTAGGGTTAGGGTTAGGGTTAGGGTTAGGGTTAGGGTTAGGGTTAGGGTTAGGGTTAGGGTTAGGGTTAGGGTTAGGGTTAGGGTTTGGGTTAGGGTTAGGGTTAGGGTTAGGGTTAGGGTTAGGGTTAGGGTTAGGGTTAGGGTTAGGGTTAGGGTTAGGGTTAGGGTTAGGGTTAGGGTTAGGGTTAGGGTTAGGGTTAGGGTTAGGGTTAGGGTTAGGGTTAGGGTTAGGGTTAGGGTTAGGGTTAGGGTTAGGGTTAGGGTTAGGGTTAGGGTTAGGGTTAGGGTTAGGGTTAGGGTTAGGGTTAGGGTTAGGGTTAGGGTTAGGGTTAGGGTTAGGGTTAGGGTTAGGGTTAGGGTTAGGGTTAGGGTTAGGGTTAGGGTTAGGGTTAGGGTTAGGGTTAGGGTTAGGGTTAGGGTTAGGGTTAGGGTTAGGGTTAGGGTTAGGGTTAGGGTTAGGGTTAGGGTTAGGGTTAGGGTTAGGGTTAGGGTTAGGGTTAGGGTTAGGGTTAGGGTTAGGGTTAGGGTTAGGGTTAGGGTTAGGGTTAGGGTTAGGGTTAGGGTTAGGGTTAGGGTTAGGGTTAGGGTTAGGGTTAGGGTTAGGGTTAGGGTTAGGGTTAGGGTTAGGGTTAGGGTTAGGGTTAGGGTTAGGGTTAGGGTTAGGGTTAGGGTTAGGGTTAGGGTTAGGGTTAGGGTTAGGGTTAGGGTTAGGGTTAGGGTTAGGGTTAGGGTTTGGGTTAGGGTTAGGGTTAGGGTTAGGGTTAGGGTTAGGGTTAGGGTTAGGGTTAGGGTTAGGGTTAGGGTTAGGGTTAGGGTTAGGGTTAGGGTTTGGGTTAGGGTTAGGGTTAGGGTTAGGGTTAGGGTTAGGGTTAGGGTTAGGGTTAGGGTTAGGGTTAGGGTTAGGGTTAGGGTTAGGGTTAGGGTTAGGGTTAGGGTTAGGGTTAGGGTTAGGGTTAGGGTTAGGGTTAGGGTTAGGGTTAGGGTTAGGGTTAGGGTTAGGGTTTGGGGTTAGGGTTAGGGTTAGGGTTAGGGTTAGGGTTAGGGTTAGGGTTAGGGTTAGGGTTAGGGTTAGGGTTAGGGTTAGGGTTAGGGTTAGGGTTAGGGTTAGGGTTAGGGTTAGGGTTAGGGTTAGGGTTAGGGTTAGGGTTAGGGTTAGGGTTAGGGTTAGGGTTAGGGTTAGGGTTAGGGTTAGGGTTAGGGTTAGGGTTAGGGTTAGGGTTAGGGTTAGGGTTAGGGTTAGGGTTAGGGTTAGGGTTAGGGTTAGGGTTAGGGTTAGGGTTAGGGTTAGGGTTAGGGTTAGGGTTAGGGTTAGGGTTAGGGTTAGGGTTAGGGTTAGGGTTAGGGTTAGGGTTAGGGTTAGGGTTAGGGTTAGGGTTAGGGTTAGGGTTAGGGTTAGGGTTAGGGTTAGGGTTAGGGTTAGGGTTAGGGTTAGGGTTAGGGTTAGGGTTAGGGTTAGGGTTAGGGTTAGGGTTAGGGTTAGGGTTAGGGTTAGGGTTAGGGTTAGGGTTAGGGTTAGGGTTAGGGTTAGGGTTAGGGTTAGGGTTAGGGTTAGGGTTAGGGTTAGGGTTAGGGTTAGGGTTAGGGTTAGGGTTAGGGTTAGGGTTAGGGTTAGGGTTAGGGTTAGGGTTAGGGTTAGGGTTAGGGTTAGGGTTAGGGTTAGGGTTAGGGTTAGGGTTAGGGTTAGGGTTAGGGTTAGGGTTAGGGTTAGGGTTAGGGTTAGGGTTAGGGTTAGGGTTAGGGTTAGGGTTAGGGTTAGGGTTAGGGTTAGGGTTAGGGTTAGGGTTAGGGTTAGGGTTAGGGTTAGGGTTAGGGTTAGGGTTAGGGTTAGGGTTAGGGTTAGGGTTAGGGTTAGGGTTAGGGTTAGGGTTAGGGTTAGGGTTAGGGTTAGGGTTAGGGTTAGGGTTTGGGGTTAGGGTTAGGGTTAGGGTTAGGGTTAGGGTTAGGGTTAGGGTTAGGGTTAGGGTTAGGGTTAGGGTTAGGGTTAGGGTTAGGGTTAGGGTTAGGGTTAGGGTTAGGGTTAGGGTTTGGGTTAGGGTTAGGGTTAGGGTTAGGGTTAGGGTTAGGGTTAGGGTTAGGGTTAGGGTTAGGGTTAGGGTTAGGGTTAGGGTTAGGGTTAGGGTTAGGGTTAGGGTTAGGGTTAGGGTTAGGGTTAGGGTTAGGGTTAGGGTTAGGGTTAGGGTTAGGGTTAGGGTTAGGGTTAGGGTTAGGGTTAGGGTTAGGGTTAGGGTTAGGGTTAGGGTTAGGGTTAGGGTTAGGGTTAGGGTTAGGGTTAGGGTTAGGGTTAGGGTTAGGGTTAGGGTTAGGGTTAGGGTTAGGGTTAGGGTTAGGGTTAGGGTTAGGGTTAGGGTTAGGGTTAGGGTTAGGGTTAGGGTTAGGGTTAGGGTTAGGGTTAGGGTTAGGGTTAGGGTTAGGGTTAGGGTTAGGGTTAGGGTTAGGGTTAGGGTTAGGGTTAGGGTTAGGGTTAGGGTTAGGGTTAGGGTTAGGGTTAGGGTTAGGGTTAGGGTTAGGGTTAGGGTTAGGGTTAGGGTTAGGGTTAGGGTTAGGGTTAGGGTTAGGGTTAGGGTTAGGGTTAGGGTTAGGGTTAGGGTTAGGGTTAGGGTTAGGGTTAGGGTTAGGGTTAGGGTTAGGGTTAGGGTTAGGGTTAGGGTTAGGGTTAGGGTTAGGGTTAGGGTTAGGGTTAGGGTTAGGGTTAGGGTTAGGGTTAGGGTTAGGGTTAGGGTTAGGGTTAGGGTTAGGGTTAGGGTTAGGGTTAGGGTTAGGGTTAGGGTTAGGGTTAGGGTTAGGGTTAGGGTTAGGGTTAGGGTTAGGGTTAGGGTTAGGGTTAGGGTTAGGGTTAGGGTTAGGGTTAGGGTTAGGGTTAGGGTTAGGGTTAGGGTTAGGGTTAGGGTTAGGGTTAGGGTTAGGGTTAGGGTTAGGGTTAGGGTTAGGGTTAGGGTTAGGGTTAGGGTTAGGGTTAGGGTTAGGGTTAGGGTTAGGGTTAGGGTTAGGGTTAGGGTTAGGGTTAGGGTTAGGGTTAGGGTTAGGGTTAGGGTTAGGGTTAGGGTTAGGGTTAGGGTTAGGGTTAGGGTTAGGGTTAGGGTTAGGGTTAGGGTTAGGGTTAGGGTTAGGGTTAGGGTTAGGGTTAGGGTTAGGGTTAGGGTTAGGGTTAGGGTTAGGGTTAGGGTTAGGGTTAGGGTTAGGGTTAGGGTTAGGGTTAGGGTTAGGGTTAGGGTTAGGGTTAGGGTTAGGGTTAGGGTTAGGGTTAGGGTTAGGGTTAGGGTTAGGGTTAGGGTTAGGGTTAGGGTTAGGGTTAGGGTTAGGGTTAGGGTTAGGGTTAGGGTTAGGGTTAGGGTTAGGGTTAGGGTTAGGGTTAGGGTTAGGGTTAGGGTTAGGGTTAGGGTTAGGGTTAGGGTTAGGGTTAGGGTTAGGGTTAGGGTTAGGGTTAGGGTTAGGGTTAGGGTTAGGGTTAGGGTTAGGGTTAGGGTTAGGGTTAGGGTTAGGGTTAGGGTTAGGGTTAGGGTTAGGGTTAGGGTTAGGGTTAGGGTTAGGGTTAGGGTTAGGGTTAGGGTTAGGGTTAGGGTTAGGGTTAGGGTTAGGGTTAGGGTTAGGGTTAGGGTTAGGGTTAGGGTTAGGGTTAGGGTTAGGGTTAGGGTTAGGGTTAGGGTTAGGGTTAGGGTTAGGGTTAGGGTTAGGGTTAGGGTTAGGGTTAGGGTTAGGGTTTGGGTTAGGGTTAGGGTTAGGGTTAGGGTTAGGGTTAGGGTTAGGGTTAGGGTTAGGGTTAGGGTTAGGGTTAGGGTTAGGGTTAGGGTTAGGGTTAGGGTTAGGGTTAGGGTTAGGGTTAGGGTTAGGGTTAGGGTTAGGGTTAGGGTTAGGGTTAGGGTTAGGGTTAGGGTTAGGGTTAGGGTTAGGGTTAGGGTTAGGGTTAGGGTTAGGGTTAGGGTTAGGGTTAGGGTTAGGGTTAGGGTTAGGGTTAGGGTTAGGGTTTGGGTTAGGGTTAGGGTTAGGGTTAGGGTTAGGGTTAGGGTTAGGGTTAGGGTTAGGGTTAGGGTTAGGGTTAGGGTTAGGGTTAGGGTTAGGGTTAGGGTTAGGGTTAGGGTTAGGGTTAGGGTTAGGGTTAGGGTTAGGGTTAGGGTTAGGGTTAGGGTTAGGGTTAGGGTTAGGGTTAGGGTTAGGGTTAGGGTTAGGGTTAGGGTTAGGGTTAGGGTTAGGGTTAGGGTTAGGGTTAGGGTTAGGGTTAGGGTTAGGGTTAGGGTTAGGGTTAGGGTTAGGGTTAGGGTTAGGGTTAGGGTTAGGGTTAGGGTTAGGGTTAGGGTTAGGGTTAGGGTTAGGGTTAGGGTTAGGGTTAGGGTTAGGGTTAGGGTTAGGGTTAGGGTTAGGGTTAGGGTTAGGGTTAGGGTTAGGGTTAGGGTTAGGGTTAGGGTTAGGGTTAGGGGTTAGGGTTAGGGTTAGGGTTAGGGTTAGGGTTAGGGTTAGGGTTAGGGTTAGGGTTAGGGTTAGGGTTAGGGTTAGGGTTAGGGTTAGGGTTAGGGTTAGGGTTAGGGTTAGGGTTAGGGTTAGGGTTAGGGTTAGGGTTAGGGTTAGGGTTAGGGTTAGGGTTAGGGTTAGGGTTAGGGTTAGGGTTAGGGTTAGGGTTAGGGTTAGGGTTAGGGTTAGGGTTAGGGTTAGGGTTAGGGTTAGGGTTAGGGTTAGGGTTAGGGTTAGGGTTAGGGTTAGGGTTAGGGTTAGGGTTAGGGTTAGGGTTAGGGTTAGGGTTAGGGTTAGGGTTAGGGTTAGGGTTAGGGTTAGGGTTAGGGTTAGGGTTAGGGTTAGGGTTAGGGTTAGGGTTAGGGTTAGGGTTAGGGTTAGGGTTAGGGTTAGGGTTAGGGTTAGGGTTAGGGTTAGGGTTAGGGTTAGGGTTAGGGTTAGGGTTAGGGTTAGGGTTAGGGTTAGGGTTAGGGTTAGGGTTAGGGTTAGGGTTAGGGTTAGGGTTAGGGTTAGGGTTAGGGTTAGGGTTAGGGTTAGGGTTAGGGTTAGGGTTAGGGTTAGGGTTAGGGTTAGGGTTAGGGTTAGGGTTAGGGTTAGGGTTAGGGTTAGGGTTAGGGTTAGGGTTAGGGTTAGGGTTAGGGTTAGGGTTAGGGTTAGGGTTAGGGTTAGGGTTAGGGTTAGGGTTAGGGTTAGGGTTAGGGTTAGGGTTAGGGTTAGGGTTAGGGTTAGGGTTAGGGTTAGGGTTAGGGTTAGGGTTAGGGTTAGGGTTAGGGTTAGGGTTAGGGTTAGGGTTAGGGTTAGGGTTAGGGTTAGGGTTAGGGTTAGGGTTAGGGTTAGGGTTAGGGTTAGGGTTAGGGTTAGGGTTAGGGTTAGGGTTAGGGTTAGGGTTAGGGTTAGGGTTAGGGTTAGGGTTAGGGTTAGGGTTAGGGTTAGGGTTAGGGTTAGGGTTAGGGTTAGGGTTAGGGTTAGGGTTAGGGTTAGGGTTAGGGTTAGGGTTAGGGTTAGGGTTAGGGTTAGGGTTAGGGTTAGGGTTAGGGTTAGGGTTAGGGTTAGGGTTAGGGTTAGGGTTAGGGTTAGGGTTAGGGTTAGGGTTAGGGTTAGGGTTAGGGTTAGGGTTAGGGTTAGGGTTAGGGTTAGGGTTAGGGTTAGGGTTAGGGTTAGGGTTAGGGTTAGGGTTAGGGTTAGGGTTAGGGTTAGGGTTAGGGTTAGGGTTAGGGTTAGGGTTAGGGTTAGGGTTAGGGTTAGGGTTAGGGTTAGGGTTAGGGTTAGGGTTAGGGTTAGGGTTAGGGTTAGGGTTAGGGTTAGGGTTAGGGTTAGGGTTAGGGTTAGGGTTAGGGTTAGGGTTAGGGTTAGGGTTAGGGTTAGGGTTAGGGTTAGGGTTAGGGTTAGGGTTAGGGTTAGGGTTAGGGTTAGGGTTAGGGTTAGGGTTAGGGTTAGGGTTA
>NC_133056.1:0-7500 GCF_048771995.1 Taeniopygia guttata
CTAACTAACCCTAACCCTAACCCGTATTTTTAACCCTAACCCTAACCCTAACCCTAACCCTAACCCTAACCTAACCCTAACCTAACCCTAACCCTAACCCTAACCCTAACCCTAACCCTAACCCTAACCCTAACCCTAACCCTAACCCTAACCCTAACCCTAACCCTAACCCTAAACCCTAACCCTAACCCTAACCCTAACCCTAACCCTAACCCTAACCCTAACCACCTAACCCTAACCCTAACCTAACCCTAACCCTAACCCTAACCCTAACCCTAACCCTAACCCTAACCCTAACCCTAACCCTAACCCTAACCCCTAACCCTAACCCTAACCCTAACCCTAACCCTAACCCTAACCCTAACCCTAACCCTAACCCTAACCCTAACCCTAAACCCTAACCCTAACCTACCTAACCCTAACCCTAACCCTAACCCTAACCCTAACCCTAACCCTAACCTAACCCTAACCCTAACCCTAACCCTAACCCTAACCCTAACCCTAACCTAACCTAACCCTAACCCTAACCCTAACCCTAACCCTAACCCTAAACCCTAACCCTAACCTAACCCTAACCCTAACCCTAACCCTAACCCTAACCCTAACCCTAACCCTAACCCTAACCCTAACCCTAACCCTAACCCTAACCCTAACCCTAACCCTAACCCTAACCCTAACCCTAACCCTAACCCTAACCCTAACCTAACCCTAACCCTAACCCTAACCCTAACCTAACCCTAACCCTAACCCTACCCTAACCCTAAACCCTAACCTACCCTAACCCTAACCCTAACCCTAACCCTAACCCTAACCCTAACCCTAACCCTAACCCTAACCCTAACCCTAACCCTAACCCTAACCCTAACCCTAACCCTAACCCTAACCCTAACCCTAACCCTAACCCTAACCCTAACCCTAACCCTAACCCTAACCCTAACCCTAACCCTAACCCTAAACCCTAACCCTAACCCTAACCCTAACCCTAACCCTAACCCTAACCCTAACCCTAACCCTAACCCTAACCCTAACCCTAACCCTAACCCTAACCCTAACCCTAACCCTAACCCTAACCTAACCCTAACCCTAACCCTAACCCTAACCCTAACCCTAACCCTAAACCCTAACCCTAACCCTAACCCTAACCCTAACCCTAACCCTAACCCTAAACCCTAACCCTAACCCTAACCCTAACCCTAACCCTAACCCTAACCCTAACACCTAACCCTAACCCTAACCCTAACCCTAACCCTAACCCTAACCCTAACCCTAACCCTAAACCCTAACCCTAACCCTAACCCTAACCCTAACCCTAACCCTAACCCTAACCCTAACCCTAACCCTAACCCTAACCCTAACCCTAACCCTAACCCTAACCCTAACCCTAACCCTAACCCTAACCCTAACCCTAACCCTAACCTAACCCTAACCCTAACCCTAAACCCTAACCCTAACCCTAACCCTAACCCTAACCCTAACCCTAACCCTAACCCTAACCCTAACCCTAACCCTAACCCTAACCCTAACCCTAACCCTAACCCTAACCCTAACCCTAACCCTAACCCTAACCCTAACCCTAACCCTAACCCTAACCCTAACCCTAACCCTAACCCTAACCCTAACCCTAACCCTAACCTACCCTAACCCTAACCCTAACCCTAACCCTAACCCTACCCTAACCCTAACCCTAACCCTAACCCTAACCCTAACCCTAACCCTAACCCTAACCCTAACCCTAACCCTAACCCTAACCCTAACCCTAACCCTAACCCTAACCCTAACCCTAACCCTAACCCTAACCCTAACCCTAACCCTAACCCTAACCCTAACCCTAACCCTAACCCTAACCCTAACCCTAACCCTAACCCTAACCCTAACCCTAACCCTAACCCTAACCCTAACCCTAACCCTAACCCTAACCCTAACCCTAACCCTAACCCTAACCCTAACCCTAACCCTAACCCTAACCCTAACCCTAACCCTAACCCTAACCCTAACCCTAACCCTAACCCTAACCCTAACCCTAACCCTAACCCTAACCCTAACCCTAACCCTAACCCTAACCCTAACCCTAACCCTAACCCTAACCCTAACCCTAACCCTAACCCTAACCCTAACCCTAACCCTAACCCTAACCCTAACCCTAACCCTAACCCTAACCCTAACCCTAACCCTAACCCTAACCCTAACCCTAACCCTAACCCTAACCCTAACCCTAACCCTAACCCTAACCCTAACCCTAACCCTAACCCTAACCCTAACCCTAACCCTAACCCTAACCCTAACCCTAACCCTAACCCTAACCCTAACCCTAACCCTAACCCTAACCCTAACCCTAACCCTAACCCTAACCCTAACCCTAACCCTAACCCTAACCCTAACCCTAACCCTAACCCTAACCCTAACCCTAACCCTAACCCTAACCCTAACCCTAACCCTAACCCTAACCCTAACCCTAACCCTAACCCTAACCCTAACCCTAACCCTAACCCTAACCCTAACCCTAACCCTAACCCTAACCCTAACCCTAACCCTAACCCTAACCCTAACCCTAACCCTAACCCTAACCCTAACCCTAACCCTAACCCTAACCCTAACCCTAACCCTAACCCTAACCCTAACCCTAACCCTAACCCTAACCCTAACCCTAACCCTAACCCTAACCCTAACCCTAACCCTAACCCTAACCCTAACCCTAACCCTAACCCTAACCCTAACCCTAACCCTAACCCTAACCCTAACCCTAACCCTAACCCTAACCCTAACCCTAACCCTAACCCTAACCCTAACCCTAACCCTAACCCTAACCCTAACCCTAACCCTAACCCTAACCCTAACCCTAACCCTAACCCTAACCCTAACCCTAACCCTAACCCTAACCCTAACCCTAACCCTAACCCTAACCCTAACCCTAACCCTAACCCTAACCCTAACCCTAACCCTAACCCTAACCCTAACCCTAACCCTAACCCTAACCCTAACCCTAACCCTAACCCTAACCCTAACCCTAACCCTAACCCTAACCCTAACCCTAACCCTAACCCTAACCCTAACCCTAACCCTAACCCTAACCCTAACCCTAACCCTAACCCTAACCCTAACCCTAACCCTAACCCTAACCCTAACCCTAACCCTAACCCTAACCCTAACCCTAACCCTAACCCTAACCCTAACCCTAACCCTAACCCTAACCCTAACCCTAACCCTAACCCTAACCCTAACCCTAACCCTAACCCTAACCCTAACCCTAACCCTAACCCTAACCCTAACCCTAACCCTAACCCTAACCCTAACCCTAACCCTAACCCTAACCCTAACCCTAACCCTAACCCTAACCCTAACCCTAACCCTAACCCTAACCCTAACCCTAACCCTAACCCTAACCCTAACCCTAACCCTAACCCTAACCCTAACCCTAACCCTAACCCTAACCCTAACCCTAACCCTAACCCTAACCCTAACCCTAACCCTAACCCTAACCCTAACCCTAACCCTAACCCTAACCCTAACCCTAACCCTAACCCTAACCCTAACCCTAACCCTAACCCTAACCCTAACCCTAACCCTAACCCTAACCCTAACCCTAACCCTAACCCTAACCCTAACCCTAACCCTAACCCTAACCCTAACCCTAACCCTAACCCTAACCCTAACCCTAACCCTAACCCTAACCCTAACCCTAACCCTAACCCTAACCCTAACCCTAACCCTAACCCTAACCCTAACCCTAACCCTAACCCTAACCCTAACCCTAACCCTAACCCTAACCCTAACCCTAACCCTAACCCTAACCCTAACCCTAACCCTAACCCTAACCCTAACCCTAACCCTAACCCTAACCCTAACCCTAACCCTAACCCTAACCCTAACCCTAACCCTAACCCTAACCCTAACCCTAACCCTAACCCTAACCCTAACCCTAACCCTAACCCTAACCCTAACCCTAACCCTAACCCTAACCCTAACCCTAACCCTAACCCTAACCCTAACCCTAACCCTAACCCTAACCCTAACCCTAACCCTAACCCTAACCCTAACCCTAACCCTAACCCTAACCCTAACCCTAACCCTAACCCTAACCCTAACCCTAACCCTAACCCTAACCCTAACCCTAACCCTAACCCTAACCCTAACCCTAACCCTAACCCTAACCCTAACCCTAACCCTAACCCTAACCCTAACCCTAACCCTAACCCTAACCCTAACCCTAACCCTAACCCTAACCCTAACCCTAACCCTAACCCTAACCCTAACCCTAACCCTAACCCTAACCCTAACCCTAACCCTAACCCTAACCCTAACCCTAACCCTAACCCTAACCCTAACCCTAACCCTAACCCTAACCCTAACCCTAACCCTAACCCTAACCCTAACCCTAACCCTAACCCTAACCCTAACCCTAACCCTAACCCTAACCCTAACCCTAACCCTAACCCTAACCCTAACCCTAACCCTAACCCTAACCCTAACCCTAACCCTAACCCTAACCCTAACCCTAACCCTAACCCTAACCCTAACCCTAACCCTAACCCTAACCCTAACCCTAACCCTAACCCTAACCCTAACCCTAACCCTAACCCTAACCCTAACCCTAACCCTAACCCTAACCCTAACCCTAACCCTAACCCTAACCCTAACCCTAACCCTAACCCTAACCCTAACCCTAACCCTAACCCTAACCCTAACCCTAACCCTAACCCTAACCCTAACCCTAACCCTAACCCTAACCCTAACCCTAACCCTAACCCTAACCCTAACCCTAACCCTAACCCTAACCCTAACCCTAACCCTAACCCTAACCCTAACCCTAACCCTAACCCTAACCCTAACCCTAACCCTAACCCTAACCCTAACCCTAACCCTAACCCTAACCCTAACCCTAACCCTAACCCTAACCCTAACCCTAACCCTAACCCTAACCCTAACCCTAACCCTAACCCTAACCCTAACCCTAACCCTAACCCTAACCCTAACCCTAACCCTAACCCTAACCCTAACCCTAACCCTAACCCTAACCCTAACCCTAACCCTAACCCTAACCCTAACCCTAACCCTAACCCTAACCCTAACCCTAACCCTAACCCTAACCCTAACCCTAACCCTAACCCTAACCCTAACCCTAACCCTAACCCTAACCCTAACCCTAACCCTAACCCTAACCCTAACCCTAACCCTAACCCTAACCCTAACCCTAACCCTAACCCTAACCCTAACCCTAACCCTAACCCTAACCCTAACCCTAACCCTAACCCTAACCCTAACCCTAACCCTAACCCTAACCCTAACCCTAACCCTAACCCTAACCCTAACCCTAACCCTAACCCTAACCCTAACCCTAACCCTAACCCTAACCCTAACCCTAACCCTAACCCTAACCCTAACCCTAACCCTAACCCTAACCCTAACCCTAACCCTAACCCTAACCCTAACCCTAACCCTAACCCTAACCCTAACCCTAACCCTAACCCTAACCCTAACCCTAACCCTAACCCTAACCCTAACCCTAACCCTAACCCTAACCCTAACCCTAACCCTAACCCTAACCCTAACCCTAACCCTAACCCTAACCCTAACCCTAACCCTAACCCTAACCCTAACCCTAACCCTAACCCTAACCCTAACCCTAACCCTAACCCTAACCCTAACCCTAACCCTAACCCTAACCCTAACCCTAACCCTAACCCTAACCCTAACCCTAACCCTAACCCTAACCCTAACCCTAACCCTAACCCTAACCCTAACCCTAACCCTAACCCTAACCCTAACCCTAACCCTAACCCTAACCCTAACCCTAACCCTAACCCTAACCCTAACCCTAACCCTAACCCTAACCCTAACCCTAACCCTAACCCTAACCCTAACCCTAACCCTAACCCTAACCCTAACCCTAACCCTAACCCTAACCCTAACCCTAACCCTAACCCTAACCCTAACCCTAACCCTAACCCTAACCCTAACCCTAACCCTAACCCTAACCCTAACCCTAACCCTAACCCTAACCCTAACCCTAACCCTAACCCTAACCCTAACCCTAAACCCTAACCCTAACCCTAACCCTAACCCTAACCCTAACCCTAACCCTAACCCTAACCCTAACCCTAACCCTAACCCTAACCCTAACCCTAACCCTAACCCTAACCCTAACCCTAACCCTAACCCTAACCCTAACCCTAACCCTAACCCTAACCCTAACCCTAACCCTAACCCTAACCCTAACCCTAACCCTAACCCTAACCCTAACCCTAACCCTAACCCTAACCCTAACCCTAAACCCTAACCCTAACCCTAACCCTAACCCTAACCCTAACCCTAACCCTAACCCTAACCCTAACCCTAACCCTAACCCTAACCCTAACCCTAACCCTAACCCTAACCCTAACCCTAACCCTAACCCTAACCCTAACCCTAACCCTAACCCTAACCCTAACCCTAACCCTAACCCTAACCCTAACCCTAACCCTAACCCTAACCCTAACCCTAACCCTAACCCTAACCCTAACCCTAACCCTAACCCTAACCCTAACCCTAACCCTAACCCTAACCCTAACCCTAACCCTAACCCTAACCCTAACCCTAACCCTAACCCTAACCCTAACCCTAACCCTAACCCTAACCCTAACCCTAACCCTAACCCTAACCCTAACCCTAACCCTAACCCTAACCCTAACCCTAACCCTAACCCTAACCCTAACCCTAACCCTAACCCTAACCCTAACCCTAACCCTAACCCTAACCCTAACCCTAACCCTAACCCTAACCCTAAACCCTAACCCTAACCCTAACCCTAACCCTAACCCTAACCCTAACCCTAACCCTAACCCTAACCCTAACCCTAACCCTAACCCTAACCCTAACCCTAACCCTAACCCTAACCCTAACCCTAACCCTAACCCTAACCCTAACCCTAACCCTAACCCTAACCCTAACCCTAACCCTAACCCTAACCCTAACCCTAACCCTAACCCTAACCCTAACCCTAACCCTAACCCTAACCCTAACCCTAACCCTAACCCTAACCCTAACCCTAACCCTAACCCTAACCCTAACCCTAACCCTAACCCTAACCCTAACCCTAACCCTAACCCTAACCCTAACCCTAACCCTAACCCTAACCCTAACCCTAACCCTAACCCTAACCCTAACCCTAACCCTAACCCTAACCCTAACCCTAACCCTAACCCTAACCCTAACCCTAACCCTAACCCTAACCCTAACCCTAACCCTAACCCTAACCCTAACCCTAACCCTAACCCTAACCCTAACCCTAACCCTAACCCTAACCCTAACCCTAACCCTAACCCTAACCCTAACCCTAACCCTAACCCTAACCCTAACCCTAACCCTAACCCTAACCCTAACCCTAACCCTAACCCTAACCCTAACCCTAACCCTAACCCTAACCCTAACCCTAACCCTAACCCTAACCCTAACCCTAACCCTAACCCTAACCCTAACCCTAACCCTAACCCTAACCCTAACCCTAACCCTAACCCTAACCCTAAC
>NC_133057.1:260000-269085 GCF_048771995.1 Taeniopygia guttata
GGCTCTTTTCCCTGGGAAAGAAAACTCACCAGTCCAGGTTCCTGATGTCAGTTTGTAGGGCTCCCCTGGGACTGTCAGGGCAGCACAAGGATGAGGTGGGGGCAGCTCCTGTCTGGGACTTATCCTTCGATGTTCCGATTTTTTGCACTCAGCTGCCCGCTCAGGGCCACAGGACTCGGAGCGCAAACATCGGCTCTTTTCCCTGGGAAAGAAAACTCACCAGTCCAGGTTCCTGATGTCAGTTTGTAGGGCTCCCCTGGGACTCTCAGGGCAGCACAAGTATGAGGTGGGGGCAGCTCCTGTCTGGGACTTATCCTTCGATGTTCCGATTTTTTGCACTCAGCTGCCCGCTCAGGGCCATAGGACTCGGAGTGCAAACATCGGCTCATTTACCTGGGAAAGAAAACTCACCAGTCCAGGTTCCTGATGTCAGTTTGTAGGGCTCCCCTGGGACTCTCAGGGCAGCACAAGTATGAGGTGGGGGCAGCTCCTGTCTGGGACTTATCCTTCAATGTTCCGATTTTTTGCACTCAGCTGCCCGCTCAGGGCCACAGGACTCGGAGCGCAAACATCGGCTCTTTTCCCTGGGAAAGAAAACTCACCAGTCCAGGTTCCGGATGTCAGTTTGTAGGGCTCTCCTGGGACTCTCAGGGCAGCACAAGTATGAGGTGGGGGCAGCTCCTGTCTGGGACTTATCCTTCGATGTTCCGATTTTTTGCACTCAGCTGCCCGCTCAGGGCCACAGGACTCGGAGCGCAAACATCGGCTCTTTTCCCTGGGAAAGAAAACTCACCAGTCCAGGTTCCTGATGTCAGTTTGTAGGGCTCCCCTGGGACTCTCAGGGCAGCACAAGTATGAGCTGGGGGCAGCTCCTGTCTGGGACTTATCCTTCGATGTTCCGATTTTTTGCACTCAGCTGCCCGCTCAGGGCCACAGGACTCGGAGCGCAAACATCGGCTCTTTTCCCTGGGAAAGAAAACTCACCAGTCCAGGTTCCTGATGTCAGTTTGTAGGGCTCCCCTGGGACTCTCAGGGCAGCACAAGTATGAGGTGGGGGCAGCTCCTGTCTGGGACTTATCCTTCGATGTTCCGATTTTTTGCACTCAGCTGCCCGCTCAGGGCCACAGGACTCGGAGCGCAAACATCGGCTCTTTTCCCTGGAAAAGAAAACTCACCAGTCCAGGTTCCTGATTTCAGTTTGTAGGGCTCTTTTTGGACTCTCAGGGCAGCACAAGTATGAGGTGGGGGCAGCTCCTGTCTGGGACTTATCCTTCGATGTTCCGATTTTTTGCACTCAGCTGCCCGCTCAGGGCCACAGGACTCGGAGCGCAAACATCGGCTCTTTTCCCTGGGAAAGAAAACTCACCAGTCCAGGTTCCTGATGTCAGTTTGTAGGGCTCCCCTGGGACTCTCAGGGCAGCACAAGTATGAGGTGGGGGCAGCTCCTGTCTGGGACTTATCCTTTGATGTTCGGATTTTTTGCACTCAGCTGCCCACTCAGGGCCACAGGACTCGGGGCGCAAACATCGGCTCTTTTCCCTGGGAAAGAAAACTCACCAGTCCAGGTTCCTGATGTCAGTTTGTAGGGCTCCCCTGGGACTCTCAGGGCAGCACAAGTATGAGGTGGGGGCAGCTCCTGTCTGGGACTTATCCTTCGATGTTCCGATTTTTTGCAGTCAGCAGCCCGCTCAGGGCCACAGGACTCGGAGCGCAAACATCGGCTCTTTTCCCTGGGAAAGAAAACTTACCAGTCCAGGTTCCTGATGTCAGTTTGTAGGGCTCCCCTGGGACTCTCAGGGCAGCACAAGTATGAGGTGGGGGCAGCTCCTGTCTGGGACTTATCCTTCGATGTTCCGATTTTTTGCAGTCAGCTGCCCGCTCAGGGCCACAGGACTCGGAGCGCAAACATCGGCTCTTTTCCCTGGGAAAGAAAACTCACCAGTCCAGGTTCCTGATGTCAGTTTGTAGGGCTCCCCTGGGACTCTCAGGGCAGCACAAGTATGAGGTGGGGGCAGCTCCTGTCTGGGACTTATCCTTCGATGTTCCGATTTTTTGCACTCAGCTGCCCGCTCAGGGCCACAGGACTCGGAGCGCAAACATCGGCTCTTTTCCCTGGGAAAGAAAACTCACCAGTCCAGGTTCCTGATGTCAGTTTGTAGGGCTCCCCTGGGACTCTCAGGGCAGCACAAGTATGAGGTGGGGGTAGCTCCTGTCTGGGACTTATCCTTTGATGTTCCGATTTTTTGCAGTCAGCTGCCCACTCAGGGCCACAGGACTCGGGGCGCAAACATCGGCTCTTTTCCCTGGGAAAGAAAACTCACCAGTCCAGGTTCCTGATGTCAGTTTGTAGGGCTCCCCTGGGACTCTCAGGGCAGCACAAGTATGAGGTGGGGGCAGCTCCTGTCTGGGACTTATCCTTCGATGTTCCGATTTTTTGCACTCAGCTGCCCGCTCAGGGCCACAGGACTCGGAGCGCAAACATCGGCTCTTTTCCCTGGGAAAGAAAACTCACCAGTCCAGGTTCCTGATGTCAGTTTGTAGGGCTCCCCTGGGACTCTCAGGGCAGCACAAGTATGAGGTGGGGGCAGCTCCTGTCTGGGACTTATCCTTCGATGTTCCGATTTTTTGCGGTCAGCTGCCTGCTCAGGGCCACAGGACTCGGAGCGCAAACATCGGCTCTTTTCCCTGGGAAAGAAAACTCACCAGTCCAGGTTCCTGATGTCAGTTTGTAGGGCTCCCCTGGGACTCTCAGGGCAGCACAAGTATGAGGTGGGGGCAGCTCCTGTCTGGGACTTATCCTTCGATGTTCCGATTTTTTGCACTCAGCTGCCCGCTCAGGGCCACAGGACTCGGAGCGCAAACATCGGCTCTTTTCCCTGGGAAAAAAAACTCACCAGTCCAGGTTCCTGATGTCAGTTTGTAGGGCTCCCGTGGGACTGTCAGGGCAGCACAAGGATGAGGTGGGGGCAGCTCCTGTCTGGGACTTATCCTTCGATGTTCCGATTTTTTGCACTCAGCTGCCCGCTCAGGGCCACAGGACTCGGAGCGCAAACATCGGCTCTTTTCCCTGGGAAAGAAAACTCACCAGTCCAGGTTCCTGATGTCAGTTTGTAGGGCTCTCCTGGGACTCTCAGGGCAGCACAAGTATGAGGTGGGGGCAGCTCCTGTCTGGGACTTATCCTTCGATGTTCCGATTTTTTGCACTCAGCTGCCCGCTCAGGGCCACAGGACTCGGAGCGCAAACATCGGCTCTTTTCCCTGGGAAAGAAAACTCACCAGTCCAGGTTCCTGATGTCAGTTTGTAGGGCTCCCCTGGGACTCTCAGGGCAGCACAAGTATGAGGTGGGGGCAGCTCCTGTCTGGGACTTATCCTTCGATGTTCCGATTTTTTGCAGTCAGCTGCCCACTCAGGGCCACAGGACTCGGAGCGCAAACATCGGCTCTTTTCCCTGGGAAAGAAAACTCACCAGTCCAGGTTCCTGATGTCAGTTTGTAGGGCTCCCCTGGGACTCTCAGGGCAGCACAAGTATGAGGTGGGGGCAGCTCCTGTCTGGGACTTATCCTTCGATGTTCCGATTTTTTGCACTCAGCTGCCCGCTCAGGGCCACAGGACTCGGAGCGCAAACATCGGCTCTTTTCCCTGGGAAAGAAAACTCACCAGTCCAGGTTCCTGATGTCAGTTTGTAGGGCTCTTTTTGGACTCTCAAAGCAGCACAAGTATGAGGTGGGGGCAGCTCCTGTCTGGGACTTATCCTTCGATGTTCGGATTTTTTGCACTCAGCTGCCCGCTCAGGGCCACAGGACTCGGAGCGCAAACATCGGCTCTTTTCCCTGGGAAAGAAAACTCACCAGTCCAGGTTCCTGATGTCAGTTTGTAGGGCTCCCGTGGGACTGTCAGGGCAGCACAAGTATGAGGTGGGGGCAGCTCCTGTCTGGGACTTATCCTTCGATGTTCCGATTTTTTGCACTCAGCTGCCCGCTCAGGGCCACAGGACTCGGAGCGCAAACATCGGCTCTTTTCCCTGGGAAAGAAAACTCACCAGTCCAGGTTCCTGATGTCAGTTTGTAGGGCTCCCCTGGGACTCTCAGGGCAGCACAAGTATGAGGTGGGGGCAGCTCCTGTCTGGGACTTATCCTTTGATGTTCCGATTTTTTGCACTCAGCTGCCCACTCAGGGCCACAGGACTCGGGGCGCAAACATCGGCTCTTTTCCCTGGGAAAGAAAACTCACCAGTCCAGGTTCCTGATGTCAGTTTGTAGGGCTCCCCTGGGACTCTCAGGGCAGCACAAGTATGAGGTGGGGGCAGCTCCTGTCTGGGACTTATCCTTCGATGTTCCGATTTTTTGCACTCAGCTGCCCGCTCAGGGCCACAGGACTCGGAGCGCAAACATCGGCTCTTTTCCCTGGGAAAGAAAACTCACCAGTCCAGGTTCCTGATGTCAGTTTGTAGGGCTCCCCTGGGACTCTCAGGGCAGCACAAGTATGAGGTGGGGGTAGCTCCTGTCTGGGACTTATCCTTTGATGTTCCGATTTTTTGCAGTCAGCTGCCCACTCAGGGCCACAGGACTCGGGGCGCAAACATCGGCTCTTTTCCCTGGGAAAGAAAACTCACCAGTCCAGGTTCCTGATGTCAGTTTGTAGGGCTCCCCTGGGACTCTCAGGGCAGCACAAGTATGAGGTGGGGGCAGCTCCTGTCTGGGACTTATCCTTCGATGTTCCGATTTTTGCAGTCAGCTGCCCGCTCAGGGCCACAGGACTCGGAGTGCAAACATCGGCTCTTTTCTCTGGGAAAGAAAACTCACCAGTCCAGGTTCCTGATGTCAGTTTGTAGGGCTCCCCTGGGACTCTCAGGGCAGCACAAGTATGAGGTGGGGGCAGCTCCTGTCTGGGACTTATCCTTCGATGTTCCGATTTTTTACACTCAGCTGCCCGCTCAAAGCCACAGGACTCGGAGCGCAAACATTGGCTCTTTTCCCTGGGAAAGAAAACTCACCAGTCCAGGTTCCTGATGTCAGTTTGTAGGGCTCCCCTGGGACTCTCAGGGCAGCACAAGGATGAGGTGGGGGCAGCTCCTGTCTGGGACTTATCCTTCGATGTTCCGATTTTTTGCAGTCAGCTGCCCGCTCAGGGCCACAGGACTCGGAGCGCAAACATCGGCTCTTTTCCCTGGGAAAGAAAACTCACCAGTCCAGGTTCCTGATGTCAGTTTGTAGGGCTCCCCTGGGACTCTCAGGGCAGCACAAGTATGAGGTGGGGGCAGCTCCTGTCTGGGACTTATCCTTCGATGTTCCGATTTTTTGCACTCAGCTGCCCGCTCAGGGCCACAGGACTCGGAGCGCAAACATCGGCTCTTTTCCCTGGGAAAGAAAACTCACCAGTCCAGGTTCCTGATGTCAGTTTGTAGGGCTCCCGTGGGACTGTCAGGGCAGCACAAGTATGAGGTGGGGGCAGCTCCTGTCTGGGACTTATCCTTCGATGTTCCGATTTTTTGCACTCAGCTGCCCGCTCAGGGCCACAGGACTCGGAGCGCAAACATCGGCTCTTTTCCCTGGGAAAGAAAACTCACCAGTCCAGGTTCCTGATGTCAGTTTGTAGGGCTCCCCTGGGACTCTCAGGGCAGCACAAGTATGAGGTGGGGGCAGCTCCTGTCTGGGACTTATCCTTTGATGTTCCGATTTTTTGCACTCAGCTGCCCACTCAGGGCCACAGGACTCGGGGCGCAAACATCGGCTCTTTTCCCTGGGAAAGAAAACTCACCAGTCCAGGTTCCTGATGTCAGTTTGTAGGGCTCCCCTGGGACTCTCAGGGCAGCACAAGTATGAGGTGGGGGCAGCTCCTGTCTGGGACTTATCCTTCGATGTTCCGATTTTTTGCAGTCAGC
The DNA here is from genome assembly GCF_048771995.1 of Taeniopygia guttata. Lineage (NCBI taxonomy): Eukaryota > Metazoa > Chordata > Aves > Passeriformes > Estrildidae > Taeniopygia > Taeniopygia guttata. The sequence continues at coordinate 265,883 of NC_133057.1, forward strand.
TGCCCGCTCAGGGCCACAGGACTCGGAGCGCAAACATCGGCTCTTTTCCCTGGGAAAGAAAACTCACCAGTGCAGGTTCCTGATGTCAGTTTGTAGGGCTCCCCTGGGACTCTCAGGGCAGCACAAGTATGAGGTGGGGGCAGCTCCTGTCTGGGACTTATCCTTCGATGTTCCGATTTTTTGCAGTCAGCTGCCCGCTCAGGGCCACAGGACTCGGAGCGCAAACATCGGCTCTTTTCCCTGGGAAAGAAAACTCACCAGTCCAGGTTCCTGATGTCAGTTTGTAGGGCTCCCCTGGGACTCTCAGGGCAGCACAAGTATGAGGTGGGGGCAGCTCCTGTCTGGGACTTATCCTTCGATGTTCCGATTTTTTGCACTCAGCTGCCCGCTCAGGGCCACAGGACTCGGAGCGCAAACATCGGCTCTTTTCCCTGGGAAAGAAAACTCACCAGTCCAGGTTCCTGATGTCAGTTTGTAGGGCTCCCCTGGGACTCTCAGGGCAGCACAAGTATGAGGTGGGGGTAGCTCCTGTCTGGGACTTATCCTTTGATGTTCCGATTTTTTGCAGTCAGCTGCCCACTCAGGGCCACAGGACTCGGCGCGCAAACATCGGCTCTTTTCCCTGGGAAAGAAAACTCACCAGTCCAGGTTCCTGATGTCAGTTTGTAGGGCTCCCCTGGGACTGTCAGGGCAGCACAAGTATGAGGTGGGGGCAGCTCCTGTCTGGGACTTATCCTTCGATGTTCCGATTTTTGCAGTCAGCTGCCCGCTCAGGGCCACAGGACTCGGAGTGCAAACATCGGCTCTTTTCTCTGGGAAAGAAAACTCACCAGTCCAGGTTCCTGATGTCAGTTTGTAGGGCTCCCCTGGGACTCTCAGGGCAGCACAAGTATGAGGTGGGGGCAGCTCCTGTCTGGGACTTATCCTTCGATGTTCCGATTTTTTGCACTCAGCTGCCCGCTCAAAGCCACAGGACTCGGAGCGCAAACATTGGCTCTTTTCCCTGGGAAAGAAAACTCACCAGTCCAGGTTCCTGATGTCAGTTTGTAGGGCTCCCCTGGGACTGTCAGGGCAGCACAAGTATGAGGTGGGGGTAGCTCCTGTCTGGGACTTATCCTTTGATGTTCCGATTTTTTGCAGTCAGCTGCCCACTCAGGGCCACAGGACTCGGGGCGCAAACATCGGCTCTTTTCCCTGGGAAAGAAAACTCACCAGTCCAGGTTCCTGATGTCAGTTTGTAGGGCTCCCCTGGGACTCTCAGGGCAGCACAAGTATGAGGTGGGGGCAGCTCCTGTCTGGGACTTATCCTTCGATGTTCCGATTTTTTGCACTCAGCTGCCCGCTCAGGGCCACAGGACTCGGGGCGCAAACATCGGCTCTTTTCCCTGGGAAAGAAAACTCACCAGTCCAGGTTCCTGATGTCAGTTTGTAGGGCTCTCCTGGGACTGTCAGTGCAGCACAAGTATGAGGTGGGGGCAGCTCCTGTCTGGGACTTATCCTTCGATGTTCCGATTTTTGCAGTCAGCTGCCCGCTCAGGGCCACAGGACTCGGGGCGCAAACATCGGCTCTTTTCCCTGGGAAAGAAAACTCACCAGTCCAGGTTCCTGATGTCAGTTTGTAGGGCTCCCCTGGGACTCTCAGGGCAGCACAAGTATGAGGTGGGGGCAGCTCCTGTCTGGGACTTATCCTTCGATGTTCGGATTTTTTGCAGTCAGCTGCCCGCTCAAAGCCACAGGACTCGAAGCGCAAACATTGGCTCTTTTCCCTGGGAAAGAAAACTCACCAGTCCAGGTTCCTGATGTCAGTTTGTAGGGCTCCCCTGGGACTCTCAGGGCAGCACAAGTATGAGGTGGGGGCAGCTCCTGTCTGGGACTTATCCTTCGATGTTCCGATTTTTGCAGTCAGCTGCCCGCTCAGGGCCACAGGACTCGGAGTGCAAACATCGGCTCTTTTCTCTGGGAAAGAAAACTCACCAGTCCAGGTTCCTGATGTCAGTTTGTAGGGCTCCCCTGGGACTCTCAGGGCAGCACAAGTATGAGGTAGGGGCAGCTCCTGTCTGGGACTTATCCTTCGATGTTCCGATTTTTTGCACTCAGCTGCCCGCTCAAAGCCACAGGACTCGGAGCGCAAACATTGGCTCTTTTCCCTGGGAAAGAAAACTCACCAGTCCAGGTTCCTGATGTCAGTTTGTAGGGCTCCCCTGGGACTCTCAGGGCAGCACAAGTATGAGGTGGGGGCAGCTCCTGTCTGGGACTTATCCTTCGATGTTCCGATTTTTTGCACTCAGCTGCCCGCTCAGGGCCACAGGACTCGGGGCGCAAACATCGGCTCTTTTCCCTGGGAAAGAAAACTCACCAGTCCAGGTTCCTGATGTCAGTTTGTAGGGCTCTCCTGGGACTGTCAGTGCAGCACAAGTATGAGGTGGGGGCAGCTCCTGTCTGGGACTTATCCTTCGATGTTCCGATTTTTGCAGTCAGCTGCCCGCTCAGGGCCACAGGACTCGGGGCGCAAACATCGGCTCTTTTCCCTGGGAAAGAAAACTCACCAGTCCAGGTTCCTGATGTCAGTTTGTAGGGCTCCCCTGGGACTCTCAGGGCAGCACAAGTATGAGGTGGGGGCAGCTCCTGTCTGGGACTTATCCTTCGATGTTCGGATTTTTTGCAGTCAGCTGCCCGCTCAAAGCCACAGGACTCGAAGCGCAAACATTGGCTCTTTTCCCTGGGAAAGAAAACTCACCAGTCCAGGTTCCTGATGTCAGTTTGTAGGGCTCCCCTGGGACTCTCAGGGCAGCACAAGTATGAGGTGGGGGCAGCTCCTGTCTGGGACTTATCCTTCGATGTTCCGATTTTTGCAGTCAGCTGCCCGCTCAGGGCCACAGGACTCGGAGTGCAAACATCGGCTCTTTTCTCTGGGAAAGAAAACTCACCAGTCCAGGTTCCTGATGTCAGTTTGTAGGGCTCCCCTGGGACTCTCAGGGCAGCACAAGTATGAGGTAGGGGCAGCTCCTGTCTGGGACTTATCCTTCGATGTTCCGATTTTTTGCACTCAGCTGCCCGCTCAAAGCCACAGGACTCGGAGCGCAAACATTGGCTCTTTTCCCTGGGAAAGAAAACTCACCAGTCCAGGTTCCTGATGTCAGTTTGTAATGTTAACGTACTTCGTTCAGTTGCTGGTGAAACCGATATTAACCGTTTTCGCGTCT
>NC_133057.1:269118-404118 GCF_048771995.1 Taeniopygia guttata
CACCCTGGGAAAGAAAACTCACCAGTCCAGGTTCCTGATGTCAGTTTGTAGGGCTCCCCTGGGACTCTCAGGGCAGCACAAGGATGAGGTGGGGGCAGCTCCTGTCTGGGACTTATCCTTCGATGTTCGGATTTTTTGCACTCAGCTGCCGGCTCAGGGCCACAGGACTCGGAGCGCAAACATCGGCTCTTTTCCCTGGGAAAGAAAACTCACCAGTCCAGGTTCCTGATGTCAGTTTGTAGGGCTCCCCTGGGACTGTCAGGGCAGCACAAGTATGAGGTGGGGGCAGCTCCTGTCTGGGACTTATCCTTCGATGTTCCAATTTTTTGCAGTCACCGGCCCGCTCAGGGCCACAGGACTCGGAGCGCAAACATCGGCTCTTTTCCCTGGGAAAGAAAACTCACCAGTCCAGGTTCCTGATGTCAGTTTGTAGGGCTCCCCTGGGACTCTCAGGGCAGCACAAGTATGAGGTGGGGGCAGCTCCTGTCTGGGACTTATCCTTCGATGTTCCGATTTTTTGCAGTCAGCTGCCCACTCAGGGCCACAGGACTCGGAGCGCAAACATCGGCTCTTTTCCCTGGGAAAGAAAACTCACCAGTCCAGGTTCCTGATGTCAGTTTGTAGGGCTCCCCTGGGACTCTCAGGGCAGCACAAGTATGAGGTGGGGGCAGCTCCTGTCTGGGACTTATCCTTCGATGTTCCGATTTTTTGCACTCAGCTGCCCGCTCAGGGCCACAGGACTCGGAGCGCAAACATCGGCTCTTTTCCCTGGAAAAGAAAACTCACCAGTCCAGGTTCCTGATGTCAGTTTGTAGGGCTCTCCTGGGACTGTCAGTGCAGCACAAGTATGAGGTGGGGGCAGCTCCTGTCTGGGACTTATCCTTCGATGTTCGGATTTTTGCAGTCAGCTGCCTGCTCAGGGCCACAGGACTCGGGGCGAAAACATCGGCTCTTTTCCCTGGGAAAGAAAACTCACCAGTCCAGGTTCCTGATGTCAGTTTGTAGGGCTCTCCTGGGACTCTCAGGGCAGCACAAGTATGAGGTGGGGGCAGCTCCTGTCTGGGACTTATCCTTCGATGTTCCGATTTTTTGCAGTCAGCTGCCCGCTCAGGGCCACAGGACTCGGAGCGAAAACATCGGCTCTTTTCCCTGGGAAAGAAAACTCACCAGTCCAGGTTCCTGATGTCAGTTTGTAGGGCTCCCCTGGGACTCTCAGGGCAGCACAAGTATGAGGTGGGGGCAGCTCCTGTCTGGGACTTATCCTTCGATGTTCCGATTTTTTGCACTCAGCTGCCCGCTCAGGGCCACAGGACTCGGAGCGCAAACATCGGCTCTTTTCCCTGGGAAAGAAAACTCACCAGTCCAGGTTCCTGATGTCAGTTTGTAGGGCTCCCCTGGGACTCTCAGGGCAGCACAAGTATGAGGTGGGGGCAGCTCCTGTCTGGGACTTATCCTTCGATGTTCCGATTTTTTGCAGTCAGCTGCCCGCTCAGGGCCACAGGACTCGGAGCCAAACATCGGCTCTTTTCCCTGGGAAAGAAAACTCACCAGTCCAGGTTCCTGATGTCAGTTTGTAGGGCTCTTTTTGGACTCTCAGGGCAGCACAAGTATGAGGTGGGGGCAGCTCCTGTCTGGGACTTATCCTTCGATGTTCCGATTTTTTGCACTCAGCTGCCCGCTCAGGGCCACAGGACTCGGAGCGCAAACATCGGCTCTTTTCCCTGGGAAAGAAAACTCACCAGTCCAGGTTCCTGATGTCAGTTTGTAGGGCTCCCCTGGGACTCTCAGGGCAGCACAAGTATGAGGTGGGGGCAGCTCCTGTCTGGGACTTATCCTTCGATGTTCCGATTTTTTGCACTCAGCTGCCCGCTCAGGGCCACAGGACTCGGAGCGCAAACATCGGCTCTTTTCCCTGGGAAAGAAAACTCACCAGTCCAGGTTCCTGATGTCAGTTTGTAGGGCTCCCCTGGGACTCTCAGGGCAGCACAAGGATGAGGTGGGGGCAGCTCCTGTCTGGGACTTATCCTTCGATGTTCCGATTTTTGCAGTCAGCTGCCCGCTCAGGGCCACAGGACTCGGAGTGCAAACATCGGCTCTTTTCCCTGGGAAAGAAAACTCACCAGTCCAGGTTCCTGATGTCAGTTTGTAGGGCTCCCCTGGGACTCTCAGGGCAGCACAAGTATGAGGTGGGGGCAGCTCCTGTCTGGGACTTATCCTTCGATGTTCGGATTTTTTGCAGTCAGGTGCCGGCTGAGGGCCACAGGACTCGGAGCGCAAACATCGGCTCTTTTCCCTGGGAAAGAAAACTCACCAGTCCAGGTTCCTGATGTCAGTTTGTAGGGCTCCCCTGGGACTCTCAGGGCAGCACAAGGATGAGGTGGGGGCAGCTCCTGTCTGGGACTTATCCTTCGATGTTCCGATTTTTGCACTCAGCTGCCCGCTCAGGGCCACAGGACTCGGAGCGCAAACATCGGCTCTTTTCCCTGGGAAAGAAAACTCACCAGTCCAGGTTCCTGATGTCAGTTTGTAGGGCTCCCCTGGGACTGTCAGGGCAGCACAAGTATGAGGTGGGGGCAGCTCCTGTCTGGGACTTATCCTTCGATGTTCCGATTTTTTGCAGTCACCGGCCCGCTCAGGGCCACAGGAGTCGGAGCGCAAACATCGGCTCTTTTCCCTGGGAAAGAAAACTCACCAGTCCAGGTTCCTGATGTCAGTTTGTAGGGCTCCCCTGGGACTCTCAGGGCAGCACAAGTATGAGGTGGGGGCAGCTCCTGTCTGGGACTTATCCTTCGATGTTCCGATTTTTTGCAGTCAGCTGCCCGCTCAGGGCCATAGGACTCGGAGCGCAAACATCGGCTCATTTACCTGGGAAAGAAAACTCACCAGTCCAGGTTCCTGATGTCAGTTTGTAGGGCTCCCCTGGGACTCTCAGGGCAGCACAAGTATGAGGTGGGGGCAGCTCCTGTCTGGGACTTATCCTTCGATGTTCCGATTTTTTGCAGTCAGCTGCCCGCTCAGGGCCACAGGACTCGGAGCGCAAACATCGGCTCTTTTCCCTGGGAAAGAAAACTCACCAGTCCAGGTTCCTGATGTCAGTTTGTAGGGCTCCCCTGGGACTCTCAGGGCAGCACAAGTATGAGGTGGGGGCAGCTCCTGTCTGGGACTTATCCTTCGATGTTCCGATTTTTTGCACTCAGCTGCCCACTCAGGGCCACAGGACTCGGAGCGCAAACATCGGCTCTTTTCCCTGGGAAAGAAAACTCACCAGTCCAGGTTCCTGATGTCAGTTTGTAGGGCTCCCCTGGGACTCTCAGGGCAGCACAAGTATGAGGTGGGGGCAGCTCCTGTCTGGGACTTATCCTTCGATGTTCCGATTTTTTGCACTCAGCTGCCCGCTCAGGGCCACAGGACTCGGAGCGCAAACATCGGCTCTTTTCCCTGGGAAAGAAAACTCACCAGTCCAGGTTCCTGATGTCAGTTTGTAGGGCTCCCCTGGGACTCTCAGGGCAGCACAAGTATGAGGTGGGGGCAGCTCCTGTCTGGGACTTATCCTTCGATGTTCCGATTTTTTGCACTCAGCTGCCCGCTCAGGGCCACAGGACTCGGAGCGCAAACATCGGCTCTTTTCCCTGGGAAAGAAAACTCACCAGTCCAGGTTCCTGATGTCAGTTTGTAGGGCTCCCCTGGGACTCTCAGGGCAGCACAAGTATGAGGTGGGGGCAGCTCCTGTCTGGGACTTATCCTTCGATGTTCCGATTTTTTGCACTCAGCTGCCCGCTCAGGGCCACAGGACTCGGAGCGCAAACATCGGCTCTTTTCCCTGGAAAAGAAAACTCACCAGTCCAGGTTTCTGATTTCAGTTTGTAGGGCTCTTTTTGGACTCTCAGGGCAGCACAAGTATGAGGTGGGGGCAGCTCCTGTCTGGGACTTATCCTTCGATGTTCCGATTTTTTGCACTCAGCTGCCCGCTCAGGGCCACAGGACTCGGAGCGCAAACATCGGCTCTTTTCCCTGGGAAAGAAAACTCACCAGTCCAGGTTCCTGATGTCAGTTTGTAGGGCTCCCCTGGGACTCTCAGGGCAGCACAAGTATGAGGTGGGGGCAGCTCCTGTCTGGGACTTATCCTTCGATGTTCCGATTTTTTGCACTCAGCTGCCCGCTCAGGGCCACAGGACTCGGAGCGCAAACATCGGCTCTTTTCCCTGGGAAAGAAAACTCACCAGTCCAGGTTCCTGATGTCAGTTTGTAGGGCTCCCGTGGGACTGTCAGGGCAGCACAAGGATGAGGTGGGGGCAGCTCCTGTCTGGGACTTATCCTTCGATGTTCCGATTTTTTGCAGTCAGCTGCCCGCTCAGGGCCACAGGACTCGGAGCGCAAACATCGGCTCTTTTCCCTGGGAAAGAAAACTCACCAGTCCAGGTTCCTGATGTCAGTTTGTAGGGCTCCCCTGGGACTCTCAGGGCAGCACAAGTATGAGGTGGGGGCAGCTCCTGTCTGGGACTTATCCTTCGATGTTCCGATTTTTTGCAGTCAGCTGCCCGCTCAGGGCCATAGGACTCGGAGTGCAAACATCGGCTCATTTACCTGGGAAAGAAAACTCACCAGTCCAGGTTCCTGATGTCAGTTTGTAGGGCTCCCCTGGGACTCTCAGGGCAGCACAAGTATGAGGTGGGGGCAGCTCCTGTCTGGGACTTATCCTTCAATGTTCCGATTTTTTGCAGTCAGCTGCCCGCTCAGGGCCACAGGACTCGGAGCGCAAACATCGGCTCTTTTCCCTGGGAAAGAAAACTCACCAGTCCAGGTTCCTGATGTCAGTTTGTAGGGCTCTCCTGGGACTCTCAGGGCAGCACAAGTATGAGGTGGGGGCAGCTCCTGTCTGGGACTTATCCTTCGATGTTCCGATTTTTTGCACTCAGCTGCCCGCTCAGGGCCACAGGACTCGGAGCGCAAACATCGGCTCTTTTCCCTGGGAAAGAAAACTCACCAGTCCAGGTTCCTGATGTCAGTTTGTAGGGCTCCCCTGGGACTCTCAGGGCAGCACAAGGATGAGGTGGGGGCAGCTCCTGTCTGGGACTTATCCTTCGATGTTCCGATTTTTGCAGTCAGCTGCCCGCTCAGGGCCACAGGACTCGGAGCGCAAACATCGGCTCTTTTCCCTGGGAAAGAAAACTCACCAGTCCAGGTTCCTGATGTCAGTTTGTAGGGCTCCGCTGGGACTGTCAGGGCAGCACAAGTATGAGGTGGGGGCAGCTCCTGTCTGGGACTTATCCTTCGATGTTCGGATTTTTTGCAGTCAGGTGCCCGCTCAAAGCCACAGGACTCGGAGCGCAAACATTGGCTCTTTTCCCTGGGAAAGAAAACTCACCAGTCCAGGTTCCTGATGTCAGTTTGTAGGGCTCCCCTGGGACTCTCAGGGCAGCACAAGGATGAGGTGGGGGCAGCTCCTGTCTGGGACTTATCCTTCGATGTTCCGATTTTTTGCACTCAGCTGCCCGCTCAGGGCCACAGGACTCGGAGCGCAAACATCGGCTCTTTTCCCTGGGAAAGAAAACTCACCAGTCCAGGTTCCTGATGTCAGTTTGTAGGGCTCCCCTGGGACTGTCAGGGCAGCACAAGTATGAGGTGGGGGCAGCTCCTGTCTGGGACTTATCCTTCGATATTCCGATTTTTTGCAGTCACCGGCCCGCTCAGGGCCACAGGACTCGGAGCGCAAACATCGGCTCTTTTCCCTGGGAAAGAAAACTCACCAGTCCAGGTTCCTGATGTCAGTTTGTAGGGCTCCCCTGGGACTCTCAGGGCAGCACAAGGATGAGGTGGGGGCAGCTCCTGTCTGGGACTTATCCTTCGATGTTCCGATTTTTTGCAGTCAGCTGCCCGCTCAGGGCCACAGGACTCGGAGCGCAAACATCGGCTCTTTTCCCTGGGAAAGAAAACTCACCAGTCCAGGTTCCTGATGTCAGTTTGTAGGGCTCCCCAGGGACTCTCAGGGCAGCACAAGTATGAGGTGGGGGCAGCTCCTGTCTGGGACTTATCCTTCGATGTTCCGATTTTTTGCAGTCAGCTGCCCGCTCAGGGCCACAGGACTCGGAGTGCAAACATCGGCTCATTTCCCTGGGAAAGAAAACTCACCAGTGCAGGTTCCTGATGTCAGTTTGTAGGGCTCCCCTGGGACTCTCAGGGCAGCACAAGTATGAGGTGGGGGCAGCTCCTGTCTGGGACTTATCCTTCAATATTCCGATTTTTTGCAGTCAGCTGCCCGCTCAGGGCCACAGGACTCGGAGCGCAAACATCGGCTCTTTTCCCTGGGAAAGAAAACTCACCAGTCCAGGTTCCTGATGTCAGTTTGTAGGGCTCCCCTGGGACTCTCAGGGCAGCACAAGTATGAGGTGGGGGCAGCTCCTGTCTGGGACTTATCCTTCGATGTTCCGATTTTTTGCACTCAGCTGCCCGCTCAGGGCCACAGGACTCGGAGCGCAAACATCGGCTCTTTTCCCTGGGAAAGAAAACTCACCAGTCCAGGTTCCTGATGTCAGTTTGTAGGGCTCCCGTGGGACTGTCAGGGCAGCACAAGGATGAGGTGGGGGCAGCTCCTGTCTGGGACTTATCCTTCGATGTTCCGATTTTTTGCAGTCAGCTGCCCGCTCAGGGCCACAGGACTCGGAGCGCAAACATCGGCTCTTTTCCCTGGGAAAGAAAACTCACCAGTCCAGGTTCCTGATGTCAGTTTGTAGGGCTCCCCTGGGACTCTCAGGGCAGCACAAGTATGAGGTGGGGGCAGCTCCTGTCTGGGACTTATCCTTCGATGTTCCGATTTTTTGCACTCAGCTGCCCGCTCAGGGCCACAGGACTCGGAGCGCAAACATCGGCTCTTTTTCCTGGGAAAGAAAACTCACCAGTCCAGGTTCCTGATGTCAGTTTGGGCTCTCCTGGGACTCTCAGGGCAGCACAAGTATGAGGTGGGGGCAGCTCCTGTCTGGGACTTATCCTTCGATGTTCCGATTTTTTGCACTCAGCTGCCCGCTCAGGGCCACAGGACTCGGAGCGCAAACATCGGCTCTTTTCCCTGGGAAAGAAAACTCACCAGTCCAGGTTCCTGATGTCAGTTTGTAGGGCTCCCCTGGGACTCTCAGGGCAGCACAAGGATGAGGTGGGGGCAGCTCCTGTCTGGGACTTATCCTTCGATCTTCCGATTTTTGCAGTCAGCTGCCCGCTCAGGGCCACAGGACTCGGAGTGCAAACATCGGCTCTTTTCCCTGGGAAAGAAAACTCACCAGTCCAGGTTCCTGATGTCAGTTTGTAGGGCTCCCCTGGGACTCTCAGGGCAGCACAAGTATGAGGTGGGGGCAGCTCCTGTCTGGGACTTATCCTTCGATGTTCGGATTTTTTGCAGTCAGGTGCCCGCTCAAAGCCACAGGACTCGGAGCGCAAACATTGGCTCTTTTCCCTGGGAAAGAAAACTCACCAGTCCAGGTTCCTGATGTCAGTTTGTAGGGCTCCCCTGGGACTCTCAGGGCAGCACAAGGATGAGGTGGGGGCAGCTCCTGTCTGGGACTTATCCTTCGATGTTCCGATTTTTTGCACTCAGCTGCCCGCTCAGGGCCACAGGACTCGGAGTGCAAACATCGGCTCTTTTCCCTGGGAAAGAAAACTCACCAGTCCAGGTTCCTGATGTCAGTTTGTAGGGCTCCCCTGGGACTGTCAGGGCAGCACAAGTATGAGGTGGGGGCAGCTCCTGTCTGGGACTTATCCTTCGATGTTCCGATTTTTTGCAGTCACCGGCCCGCTCAGGGCCACAGGACTCGGAGCGCAAACATCGGCTCTTTTCCCTGGGAAAGAAAACTCACCAGTCCAGGTTCCTGATGTCAGTTTGTAGGGCTCCCCTGGGACTCTCAGGGCAGCACAAGTATGAGGTGGGGGCAGCTCCTGTCTGGGACTTATCCTTCGATGTTCCGATTTTTTGCAGTCAGCTGCCCGCTCAGGGCCATAGGACTCGGAGCGCAAACATCGGCTCATTTACCTGGGAAAGAAAACTCACCAGTCCAGGTTCCTGATGTCAGTTTGTAGGGCTCCCCTGGGACTCTCAGGGCAGCACAAGTATGAGGTGGGGGCAGCTCCTGTCTGGGACTTATCCTTCAATGTTCCGATTTTTTGCAGTCAGCTGCCCGCTCAGGGCCACAGGACTCGGAGCGCAAACATCGGCTCTTTTCCCTGGGAAAGAAAACTCACCAGTCCAGGTTCCTGATGTCAGTTTGTAGGGCTCCCCTGGGACTCTCAGGGCAGCACAAGTATGAGGTGGGGGCAGCTCCTGTCTGGGACTTATCCTTCGATGTTCCGATTTTTTGCACTCAGCTGCCCACTCAGGGCCACAGGACTCGGAGCGCAAACATCGGCTCTTTTCCCTGGGAAAGAAAACTCACCAGTCCAGGTTCCTGATGTCAGTTTGTAGGGCTCCCCTGGGACTCTCAGGGCAGCACAAGTATGAGGTGGGGGCAGCTCCTGTCTGGGACTTATCCTTCGATGTTCCGATTTTTTGCACTCAGCTGCCCGCTCAGGGCCACAGGACTCGGAGCGCAAACATCGGCTCTTTTCCCTGGAAAAGAAAACTCACCAGTCCAGGTTCCTGATTTCAGTTTGTAGGGCTCTTTTTGGACTCTCAGGGCAGCACAAGTATGAGGTGGGGGCAGCTCCTGTCTGGGACTTATCCTTCGATGTTCCGATTTTTTGCACTCAGCTGCCCGCTCAGGGCCACAGGACTCGGAGCGCAAACATCGGCTCTTTTCCCTGGGAAAGAAAACTCACCAGTCCAGGTTCCTGATGTCAGTTTGTAGGGCTCCCCTGGGACTCTCAGGGCAGCACAAGTATGAGGTGGGGGCAGCTCCTGTCTGGGACTTATCCTTCGATGTTCCGATTTTTTGCAGTCAGCTGCCCGCTCAAAGCCACAGGACTCGGAGCGCAAACATCGGCTCTTTTCCCTGGGAAAGAAAACTCACCAGTCCAGGTTCCTGATGTCAGTTTGTAGGGCTCTCCTGGGACTGTCAGTGCAGCACAAGTATGAGGTGGGGGCAGCTCCTGCCTGGGACTTATCCTTCGATGTTCGGATTTTTGCAGTCAGCTGCCTGCTCAGGGCCACAGGACTCGGGGCGCAAACATCGGCTCTTTCCCCTGGGAAAAAAAACTCACCAGTCCAGGTTCCTGATGTCAGTTTGTAGGGCTCCCCAGGGACTCTCAGGGCAGCACAAGTATGAGGTGGGGGCAGCTCCTGTCTGGGACTTATCCTTCGATGTTCGGATTTTTTGCAGTCAGCTGCCCGCTCAGGGCCACAGGGACTCGGAGCGAAAACATCGGCTCTTTTCCCTGGGAAAGAAAACTCACCAGTCCAGGTTCCTGATGTCAGTTTGTAGGGCTCCCCTGGGACTCTCAGGGCAGCACAAGTATGAGGTGGGGGCAGCTCCTGTCTGGGACTTATCCTTCGATGTTCCGATTTTTTGCACTCAGCTGCCCGCTCAGGGCCACAGGACTCGGAGCGCAAACATCGGCTCTTTTCCCTGGGAAAGAAAACTCACCAGTCCAGGTTCCTGATGTCAGTTTGTAGGGCTCCCCTGGGACTCTCAGGGCAGCACAAGTATGAGGTGGGGGCAGCTCCTGTCTGGGACTTATCCTTCGATGTTCCGATTTTTTGCACTCAGCGGCCCGCTCAGGGCCACAGGACTCGGAGCGCAAGCATCGGCTCTTTTCCCTGGAAAAGAAAACTCACCAGTCCAGGTTCCTGATTTCAGTTTGTAGGGCTCTTTTTGGACTCTCAGGGCAGCACAAGTATGAGGTGGGGGCAGCTCCTGTCTGGGACTTATCCTTCGATGTTCCGATTTTTTGCACTCAGCTGCCCGCTCAGGGCCACAGGACTCGGAGCGCAAACATCGGCTCTTTTCCCTGGGAAAGAAAACTCACCAGTCCAGGTTCCTGATGTCAGTTTGTAGGGCTCCCCTGGGACTCTCAGGGCAGCACAAGTATGAGGTGGGGGCAGCTCCTGTCTGGGACTTATCCTTCGATGTTCCGATTTTTTGCACTCAGCTGCCCGCTCAGGGCCACAGGACTCGGAGCGCAAACATCGGCTCTTTTCCCTGGGAAAGAAAACTCACCAGTCCAGGTTCCTGATGTCAGTTTGTAGGGCTCCCGTGGGACTGTCAGGGCAGCACAAGGATGAGGTGGGGGCAGCTCCTGTCTGGGACTTATCCTTCGATGTTCCGATTTTTTGCAGTCAGCTGCCCGCTCAGGGCCACAGGACTCGGAGCGCAAACATCGGCTCTTTTCCCTGGGAAAGAAAACTCACCAGTCCAGGTTCCTGATGTCAGTTTGTAGGGCTCCCCTGGGACTCTCAGGGCAGCACAAGTATGAGGTGGGGGCAGCTCCTGTCTGGGACTTATCCTTCGATGTTCCGATTTTTTGCAGTCAGCTGCCCGCTCAGGGCCATAGGACTCGGAGTGCAAACATCGGCTCATTTACCTGGGAAAGAAAACTCACCAGTCCAGGTTCCTGATGTCAGTTTGTAGGGCTCCCCTGGGACTCTCAGGGCAGCACAAGTATGAGGTGGGGGCAGCTCCTGTCTGGGACTTATCCTTCAATGTTCCGATTTTTTGCAGTCAGCTGCCCGCTCAGGGCCACAGGACTCGGAGCGCAAACATCGGCTCTTTTCCCTGGGAAAGAAAACTCACCAGTCCAGGTTCCTGATGTCAGTTTGTAGGGCTCTCCTGGGACTCTCAGGGCAGCACAAGTATGAGGTGGGGGCAGCTCCTGTCTGGGACTTATCCTTCGATGTTCCGATTTTTTGCAGTCAGCTGCCCGCTCAGGGCCACAGGACTCGGAGCGCAAACATCGGCTCTTTTCCCTGGGGAAGAAAACTCACCAGTCCAGGTTCCTGATGTCAGTTTGTAGGGCTCTTTTTGGACTCTCAGGGCAGCACAAGTATGAGGTGGGGGCAGCTCCTGTCTGGGACTTATCCTTCGATGTTCCGATTTTTTGCACTCAGCTGCCCGCTCAGGGCCACAGGACTCGGAGCGCAAACATCGGCTCTTTTCCCTGGGAAAGAAAACTCACCAGTCCAGGTTCCTGATGTCAGTTTGTAGGGCTCCCCAGGGACTCTCAGGGCAGCACAAGGATGAGGTGGGGGCAGCTCCTGTCTGGGACTTATCCTTCGATGTTCCGATTTTTTGCACTCAGCTGCCCGCTCAGGGCCACGGGACTCGGAGCGCAAACATCGGCTCTTTTCCCTGGGAAAGAAAACTCACCAGTCCAGGTTCCTGATGTCAGTTTGTAGGGCTCCCCTGGGACTCTCAGGGCAGCACAAGTATGAGGTGGGGGCAGCTCCTGTCTGGGACTTATCCTTTGATGTTCCGATTTTTTGCACTCAGCTGCCCGCTCAGGGCCACAGGACTCGGAGCGCAAACATCGGCCCTTTTCCCTGGGAAAGAAAACTCACCAGTCCAGGTTCCTGATGTCAGTTTGTAGGGCTCTCCTGGGACTGTCAGTGCAGCACAAGTATGAGGTGGGGGCAGCTCCTGTCTGGGACTTATCCTTCGATGTTCCGATTTTTGCAGTCTGCTGCCCGCTCAGGGCCACAGGACTCGGAGTGCAAACATCGGCTCTTTTCCCTGGAAAAGAAAACTCACCAGTCCAGGTTCCTGATGTCAGTTTGTAGGGCTCCCCTGGGACTCTCAGGGCAGCACAAGTATGAGGTGGGGGCAGCTCCTGTCTGGGACTTATCCTTCGATGTTCCGATTTTTTGCACTCAGCTGCCCGCTCAGGGCCACAGGACTCGGAGCGCAAACATCGGCCCTTTTCCCTGGGAAAGAACACTCACCAGTCCAGGTTCCTGATGTCAGTTTGTAGGGCTCTTTTTGGACTCTCAGGGCAGCACAAGTATGAGGTGGGGGCAGCTCCTGTCTGGGACTTATCCTTCGATGTTCCGATTTTTTGCACTCAGCTGCCCGCTCAGGGCCACGGGACTCGGAGCGCAAACATCGGCTCTTTTCCCTGGGAAAGAAAACTCACCAGTCCAGGTTCCTGATGTCAGTTTGTAGGGCTCTCCTGGGACTGTCAGTGCAGCACAAGTATGAGGTGGGGGCAGCTCCTGTCTGGGACTTATCCTTCGATGTTCCGATTTTTGCAGTCTGCTGCCCGCTCAGGGCCACAGGACTCGGAGTGCAAACATCGGCTCTTTTCCCTGGGAAAGAAAACTCACCAGTCCAGGTTCCTGATGTCAGTTTGTAGGGCTCCCCTGGGACTCTCAGGGCAGCACAAGTATGAGGTGGGGGCAGCTCCTGTCTGGGACTTATCCTTCGATGTTCCGATTTTTTGCACTCAGCTGCCCGCTCAGGGCCACAGGACTCGGAGCGCAAACATCGGCCCTTTTCCCTGGGAAAGAAAACTCACCAGTCCAGGTTCCTGATGTCAGTTTGTAGGGCTCTCCTGGGACTGTCAGTGCAGCACAAGTATGAGGTGGGGGCAGCTCCTGTCTGGGACTTATCCTTCGATGTTCCGATTTTTGCAGTCTGCTGCCCGCTCAGGGCCACAGGACTCGGAGTGCAAACATCGGCTCTTTTCCCTGGGAAAGAAAACTCACCAGTCCAGGTTCCTGATGTCAGTTTGTAGGGCTCCCCTGGGACTCTCAGGGCAGCACAAGTATGAGGTGGGGGCAGCTCCTGTCTGGGACTTATCCTTCGATGTTCCGATTTTTTGCAGTCAGCTGCCCGCTCAGGGCCACAGGACTCGGAGCGCAAACATCGGCCCTTTTCCCTGGGAAAGAAAACTCACCAGTCCAGGTTCCTGATGTCAGTTTGTAGGGCTCTTTTTGGACTCTCAGGGCAGCACAAGTATGAGGTGGGGGCAGCTCCTGTCTGGGACTTATCCTTCGATGTTCCGATTTTTTGCACTCAGCTGCCCGCTCAGGGCCACAGGACTCGGAGCGCAAACATCGGCTCTTTTCCCTGGGAAAGAAAACTCACCAGTCCAGGTTCCTGATGTCAGTTTGTAGGGCTCTCCTGGGACTGTCAGTGCAGCACAAGTATGAGGTGGGGGCAGCTCCTGCCTGGGACTTATCCTTCGATGTTCGGATTTTTGCAGTCAGCTGCCTGCTCAGGGCCACAGGACTCGGGGCGCAAACATCGGCTCATTCCCCTGGGAAAAAAAACTCACCAGTCCAGGTTCCTGATGTCAGTTTGTAGGGCTCCCCTGGGACTCTCAGGGCAGCACAAGTATGAGGTGGGGGCAGCTCCTGTCTGGGACTTATCCTTCGATGTTCCGATTTTTTGCAGTCAGCTGCCCGCTCAGGGCCACAGGACTCGGAGCGCAAACATCGGCTCTTTTCCCTGGGAAAGAAAACTCACCAGTCCAGGTTCCTGATGTCAGTTTGTAGGGCTCCCCTGGGACTCTCAGGGCAGCACAAGTATGAGGTGGGGGCAGCTCCTGTCTGGGACTTATCCTTCGATGTTCCGATTTTTTGCACTCAGCTGCCCGCTCAAAGCCACAGGACTCGGAGCGCAAACATCGGCTCTTTTCCCTGGGAAAGAAAACTCACCAGTCCAGGTTCCTGATGTCAGTTTGTAGGGCTCCCCTGGGACTCTCAGGGCAGCACAAGTATGAGGTGGGGGCAGCTCCTGTCTGGGACTTATCCTTCGATGTTCCGATTTTTTGCACTCAGCTGCCCGCTCAGGGCCACAGGACTCGGAGCACAAACATCGGCTCTTTTCCCTGGAAAAGAAAACTCACCAGTCCAGGTTCCTGATTTCAGTTTGTAGGGCTCTTTTTGGACTCTCAGGGCAGCACAAGTATGAGGTGGGGGCAGCTCCTGTCTGGGACTTATCCTTCGATGTTCCGATTTTTTGCACTCAGCTGCCCGCTCAGGGCCACAGGACTCGGAGCGCAAACATCGGCTCTTTTCCCTGGGAAAGAAAACTCACCAGTCCAGGTTCCTGATGTCAGTTTGTAGGGCTCCCCTGGGACTCTCAGGGCAGCACAAGTATGAGGTGGGGGCAGCTCCTGTCTGGGACTTATCCTTCGATGTTCCGATTTTTTGCAGTCAGCTGCCCGCTCAGGGCCACAGGACTCGGAGCGCAAACATCGGCTCTTTTCCCTGGGAAAGAAAACTCACCAGTCCAGGTTCCTGATGTCAGTTTGTAGGGCTCCCGTGGGACTGTCAGGGCAGCACAAGGATGAGGTGGGGGCAGCTCCTGTCTGGGACTTATCCTTCGATGTTCCGATTTTTTGCAGTCAGCTGCCCGCTCAGGGCCACAGGACTCGGAGCGCAAACATCGGCTCTTTTCCCTGGGAAAGAAAACTCACCAGTCCAGGTTCCTGATGTCAGTTTGTAGGGCTCCCCTGGGACTCTCAGGGCAGCACAAGTATGAGGTGGGGGCAGCTCCTGTCTGGGACTTATCCTTCGATGTTCCGATTTTTTGCACTCAGCTGCCCGCTCAGGGCCACAGGACTCGGAGCGCAAACATCGGCTCTTTTCCCTGGGAAAGAAAACTCACCAGTCCAGGTTCCTGATGTCAGTTTGTAGGGCTCTCCTGGGACTCTCAGGGCAGCACAAGTATGAGGTGGGGGCAGCTCCTGTCTGGGACTTATCCTTCGATGTTCCGATTTTTTGCACTCAGCTGCCCGCTCAGGGCCACAGGACTCGGAGCGCAAACATCGGCTCTTTTCCCTGGGAAAGAAAACTCACCAGTCCAGGTTCCTGATGTCAGTTTGTAGGGCTCCCCTGGGACTCTCAGGGCAGCACAAGGATGAGGTGGGGGCAGCTCCTGTCTGGGACTTATCCTTCGATGTTCCGATTTTTGCAGTCAGCTGCCCGCTCAGGGCCACAGGACTCGGAGCGCAAACATCGGCTCTTTTCCCTGGGAAAGAAAACTCACCAGTCCAGGTTCCTGATGTCAGTTTGTAGGGCTCCCCTGGGACTCTCAGGGCAGCACAAGTATGAGGTGGGGGCAGCTCCTGTCTGGGACTTATCCTTCGATGTTCGGATTTTTTGCAGTCAGGTGCCCGCTCAAAGCCACAGGACTCGGAGCGCAAACATTGGCTCTTTTCCCTGGGAAAGAAAACTCACCAGTCCAGGTTCCTGATGTCAGTTTGTAGGGCTCCCCTGGGACTCTCAGGGCAGCACAAGGATGAGGTGGGGGCAGCTCCTGTCTGGGACTTATCCTTCGATGTTCCGATTTTTTGCAGTCAGCTGCCCGCTCAGGGCCACAGGACTCGGAGTGCAAACATCGGCTCTTTTCCCTGGGAAAGAAAACTCACCAGTCCAGGTTCCTGATGTCAGTTTGTAGGGCTCCCCTGGGACTGTCAGGGCAGCACAAGGATGAGGTGGGGGCAGCTCCTGTCTGGGACTTATCCTTCGATGTTCCGATTTTTTGCACTCAGCTGCCCGCTCAAAGCCACAGGACTCGGAGCGCAAACATCGGCTCTTTTCCCTGGGAAAGAAAACTCACCAGTCCAGGTTCCTGATGTCAGTTTGTAGGGCTCCCCTGGGACTCTCAGGGCAGCACAAGTATGAGGTGGGGGCAGCTCCTGTCTGGGACTTATCCTTCGATGTTCCGATTTTTTGCACTCAGCTGCCCGCTCAGGGCCACAGGACTCGGAGCACAAACATCGGCTCTTTTCCCTGGAAAAGAAAACTCACCAGTCCAGGTTCCTGATTTCAGTTTGTAGGGCTCTTTTTGGACTCTCAGGGCAGCACAAGTATGAGGTGGGGGCAGCTCCTGTCTGGGACTTATCCTTCGATGTTCCGATTTTTTGCACTCAGCTGCCCGCTCAGGGCCACAGGACTCGGAGCGCAAACATCGGCTCTTTTCCCTGGGAAAGAAAACTCACCAGTCCAGGTTCCTGATGTCAGTTTGTAGGGCTCCCCTGGGACTCTCAGGGCAGCACAAGTATGAGGTGGGGGCAGCTCCTGTCTGGGACTTATCCTTCGATGTTCCGATTTTTTGCAGTCAGCTGCCCGCTCAGGGCCACAGGACTCGGAGCGCAAACATCGGCTCTTTTCCCTGGGAAAGAAAACTCACCAGTCCAGGTTCCTGATGTCAGTTTGTAGGGCTCCCGTGGGACTGTCAGGGCAGCACAAGGATGAGGTGGGGGCAGCTCCTGTCTGGGACTTATCCTTCGATGTTCCGATTTTTTGCAGTCAGCTGCCCGCTCAGGGCCACAGGACTCGGAGCGCAAACATCGGCTCTTTTCCCTGGGAAAGAAAACTCACCAGTCCAGGTTCCTGATGTCAGTTTGTAGGGCTCCCCTGGGACTCTCAGGGCAGCACAAGTATGAGGTGGGGGCAGCTCCTGTCTGGGACTTATCCTTCGATGTTCCGATTTTTTGCACTCAGCTGCCCGCTCAGGGCCACAGGACTCGGAGCGCAAACATCGGCTCTTTTCCCTGGGAAAGAAAACTCACCAGTCCAGGTTCCTGATGTCAGTTTGTAGGGCTCTCCTGGGACTCTCAGGGCAGCACAAGTATGAGGTGGGGGCAGCTCCTGTCTGGGACTTATCCTTCGATGTTCCGATTTTTTGCACTCAGCTGCCCGCTCAGGGCCACAGGACTCGGAGCGCAAACATCGGCTCTTTTCCCTGGGAAAGAAAACTCACCAGTCCAGGTTCCTGATGTCAGTTTGTAGGGCTCCCCTGGGACTCTCAGGGCAGCACAAGTATGAGGTGGGGGCAGCTCCTGTCTGGGACTTATCCTTCGATGTTCCGATTTTTTGCACTCAGCTGCCCGCTCAGGGCCACAGGACTCGGAGCGCAAACATCGGCTCTTTTCCCTGGGAAAGAAAACTCACCAGTCCAGGTTCCTGATGTCAGTTTGTAGGGCTCTCCTGGGACTCTCAGGGCAGCACAAGTATGAGGTGGGGGCAGCTCCTGTCTGGGACTTATCCTTCGATGTTCCGATTTTTTGCACTCAGCTGCCCGCTCAGGGCCACAGGACTCGGAGCGCAAACATCGGCTCTTTTCCCTGGGAAAGAAAACTCACCAGTCCAGGTTCCTGATGTCAGTTTGTAGGGCTCCCCTGGGACTCTCAGGGCAGCACAAGGATGAGGTGGGGGCAGCTCCTGTCTGGGACTTATCCTTCGATGTTCCGATTTTTGCAGTCAGCTGCCCGCTCAGGGCCACAGGACTCGGAGCGCAAACATCGGCTCTTTTCCCTGGGAAAGAAAACTCACCAGTCCAGGTTCCTGATGTCAGTTTGTAGGGCTCCCCTGGGACTCTCAGGGCAGCACAAGTATGAGGTGGGGGCAGCTCCTGTCTGGGACTTATCCTTCGATGTTCGGATTTTTTGCAGTCAGGTGCCCGCTCAAAGCCACAGGACTCGGAGCGCAAACATTGGCTCTTTTCCCTGGGGAAGAAAACTCACCAGTCCAGGTTCCTGATGTCAGTTTGTAGGGCTCCCCTGGGACTCTCAGGGCAGCACAAGGATGAGGTGGGGGCAGCTCCTGTCTGGGACTTATCCTTCGATGTTCCGATTTTTTGCACTCAGCTGCCCGCTCAGGGCCACAGGACTCGGAGTGCAAACATCGGCTCTTTTCCCTGGGAAAGAAAACTCACCAGTCCAGGTTCCTGATGTCAGTTTGTAGGGCTCCCCTGGGACTGTCAGGGCAGCACAAGTATGAGGTGGGGGCAGCTCCTGTCTGGGACTTATCCTTCGATGTTCCGATTTTTTGCAGTCACCGGCCCGCTCAGGGCCACAGGACTCGGAGCGCAAACATCGGCTCTTTTCCCTGGGAAAGAAAACTCACCAGTCCAGGTTCCTGATGTCAGTTTGTAGGGCTCCCCTGGGACTCTCAGGGCAGCACAAGTATGAGGTGGGGGCAGCTCCTGTCTGGGACTTATCCTTCGATGTTCCGATTTTTTGCAGTCAGCTGCCCGCTCAGGGCCATAGGACTCGGAGCGCAAACATCGGCTCATTTACCTGGGAAAGAAAACTCACCAGTCCAGGTTCCTGATGTCAGTTTGTAGGGCTCCCCTGGGACTCTCAGGGCAGCACAAGTATGAGGTGGGGGCAGCTCCTGTCTGGGACTTATCCTTCAATGTTCCGATTTTTTGCAGTCAGCTGCCCGCTCAGGGCCACAGGACTCGGAGCGCAAACATCGGCTCTTTTCCCTGGGAAGAAAACTCACCAGTCCAGGTTCCTGATGTCAGTTTGTAGGGCTCCCCTGGGACTCTCAGGGCAGCAGAAGTATGAGGTGGGGGCAGCTCCTGTCTGGGACTTATCCTTCGATGTTCCGATTTTTTGCACTCAGCTGCCCGCTCAGGGCCACAGGACTCGGAGCGCAAACATCGGCTCTTTTCCCTGGGAAAGAAAACTCACCAGTCCAGGTTCCTGATGTCAGTTTGTAGGGCTCCCCTGGGACTCTCAGGGCAGCACAAGTATGAGGTGGGGGCAGCTCCTGTCTGGGACTTATCCTTCGATGTTCCGATTTTTTGCACTCAGCGGCCCGCTCAGGGCCACAGGACTCGGAGCGCAAACATCGGCTCTTTTCCCTGGAAAAGAAAACTCACCAGTCCAGGTTCCTGATTTCAGTTTGTAGGGCTCTTTTTGGACTCTCAGGGCAGCACAAGTATGAGGTGGGGGCAGCTCCTGTCTGGGACTTATCCTTCGATGTTCCGATTTTTTGCACTCAGCTGCCCGCTCAGGGCCACAGGACTCGGAGCGCAAACATCGGCTCTTTTCCCTGGGAAAGAAAACTCACCAGTCCAGGTTCCTGATGTCAGTTTGTAGGGCTCCCCTGGGACTCTCAGGGCAGCACAAGTATGAGGTGGGGGCAGCTCCTGTCTGGGACTTATCCTTCGATGTTCCGATTTTTTGCACTCAGCTGCCCGCTCAGGGCCACAGGACTCGGAGCGCAAACATCGGCTCTTTTCCCTGGGAAAGAAAACTCACCAGTCCAGGTTCCTGATGTCAGTTTGTAGGGCTCCCGTGGGACTGTCAGGGCAGCACAAGGATGAGGTGGGGGCAGCTCCTGTCTGGGACTTATCCTTCGATGTTCCGATTTTTTGCACTCAGCTGCCCGCTCAGGGCCACAGGACTCGGAGCGCAAACATCGGCTCTTTTCCCTGGGAAAGAAAACTCACCAGTCCAGGTTCCTGATGTCAGTTTGTAGGGCTCCCCTGGGACTCTCAGGGCAGCACAAGTATGAGGTGGGGGCAGCTCCTGTCTGGGACTTATCCTTCGATGTTCCGATTTTTTGCAGTCAGCTGCCCGCTCAGGGCCATAGGACTCGGAGTGCAAACATCGGCTCATTTACCTGGGAAAGAAAACTCACCAGTCCAGGTTCCTGATGTCAGTTTGTAGGGCTCCCCTGGGACTCTCAGGGCAGCACAAGTATGAGGTGGGGGCAGCTCCTGTCTGGGACTTATCCTTCGATGTTCCGATTTTTTGCAGTCAGCTGCCCGCTCAGGGCCACAGGACTCGGAGCGCAAACATCGGCTCTTTTCCCTGGGAAAGAAAACTCACCAGTCCAGGTTCCTGATGTCAGTTTGTAGGGCTCCCGTGGGACTGTCAGGGCAGCACAAGGATGAGGTGGGGGCAGCTCCTGTCTGGGACTTATCCTTCGATGTTCCGATTTTTTGCAGTCAGCTGCCCGCTCAGGGCCACAGGACTCGGAGCGCAAACATCGGCTCTTTTCCCTGGGAAAGAAAACTCACCAGTCCAGGTTCCTGATGTCAGTTTGTAGGGCTCCCCTGGGACTCTCAGGGCAGCACAAGTATGAGGTGGGGGCAGCTCCTGTCTGGGACTTATCCTTCGATGTTCCGATTTTTTGCACTCAGCTGCCCGCTCAGGGCCACAGGACTCGGAGCGCAAACATCGGCTCTTTTCCCTGGGAAAGAAAACTCACCAGTCCAGGTTCCTGATGTCAGTTTGTAGGGCTCTCCTGGGACTCTCAGGGCAGCACAAGTATGAGGTGGGGGCAGCTCCTGTCTGGGACTTATCCTTCGATGTTCCGATTTTTTGCACTCAGCTGCCCGCTCAGGGCCACAGGACTCGGAGCGCAAACATCGGCTCTTTTCCCTGGGAAAGAAAACTCACCAGTCCAGGTTCCTGATGTCAGTTTGTAGGGCTCCCCTGGGACTCTCAGGGCAGCACAAGGATGAGGTGGGGGCAGCTCCTGTCTGGGACTTATCCTTCGATGTTCCGATTTTTGCAGTCAGCTGCCCGCTCAGGGCCACAGGACTCGGAGCGCAAACATCGGCTCTTTTCCCTGGGAAGAAAACTCACCAGTCCAGGTTCCTGATGTCAGTTTGTAGGGCTCCCCTGGGACTCTCAGGGCAGCACAAGTATGAGGTGGGGGCAGCTCCTGTCTGGGACTTATCCTTCGATGTTCGGATTTTTTGCAGTCAGGTGCCCGCTCAAAGCCACAGGACTCGGAGCGCAAACATTGGCTCTTTTCCCTGGGAAGAAAACTCACCAGTCCAGGTTCCTGATGTCAGTTTGTAGGGCTCCCCTGGGACTCTCAGGGCAGCACAAGGATGAGGTGGGGGCAGCTCCTGTCTGGGACTTATCCTTCGATGTTCCGATTTTTTGCACTCAGCTGCCCGCTCAGGGCCACAGGACTCGGAGTGCAAACATCGGCTCTTTTCCCTGGGAAAGAAAACTCACCAGTCCAGGTTCCTGATGTCAGTTTGTAGGGCTCCCCTGGGACTGTCAGGGCAGCACAAGGATGAGGTGGGGGCAGCTCCTGTCTGGGACTTATCCTTCGATGTTCCGATTTTTTGCACTCAGCTGCCCGCTCAAAGCCACAGGACTCGGAGCGCAAACATCGGCTCTTTTCCCTGGGAAAGAAAACTCACCAGTCCAGGTTCCTGATGTCAGTTTGTAGGGCTCCCCTGGGACTCTCAGGGCAGCACAAGTATGAGGTGGGGGCAGCTCCTGTCTGGGACTTATCCTTCGATGTTCCGATTTTTTGCACTCAGCTGCCCGCTCAGGGCCACAGGACTCGGAGCACAAACATCGGCTCTTTTCCCTGGAAAAGAAAACTCACCAGTCCAGGTTCCTGATTTCAGTTTGTAGGGCTCTTTTTGGACTCTCAGGGCAGCACAAGTATGAGGTGGGGGCAGCTCCTGTCTGGGACTTATCCTTCGATGTTCCGATTTTTTGCACTCAGCTGCCCGCTCAGGGCCACAGGACTCGGAGCGCAAACATCGGCTCTTTTCCCTGGGAAAGAAAACTCACCAGTCCAGGTTCCTGATGTCAGTTTGTAGGGCTCCCCTGGGACTCTCAGGGCAGCACAAGTATGAGGTGGGGGCAGCTCCTGTCTGGGACTTATCCTTCGATGTTCCGATTTTTTGCAGTCAGCTGCCCGCTCAGGGCCACAGGACTCGGAGCGCAAACATCGGCTCTTTTCCCTGGGAAAGAAAACTCACCAGTCCAGGTTCCTGATGTCAGTTTGTAGGGCTCCCGTGGGACTGTCAGGGCAGCACAAGGATGAGGTGGGGGCAGCTCCTGTCTGGGACTTATCCTTCGATGTTCCGATTTTTTGCAGTCAGCTGCCCGCTCAGGGCCACAGGACTCGGAGCGCAAACATCGGCTCTTTTCCCTGGGAAAGAAAACTCACCAGTCCAGGTTCCTGATGTCAGTTTGTAGGGCTCCCCTGGGACTCTCAGGGCAGCACAAGTATGAGGTGGGGGCAGCTCCTGTCTGGGACTTATCCTTCGATGTTCCGATTTTTTGCACTCAGCTGCCCGCTCAGGGCCACAGGACTCGGAGCGCAAACATCGGCTCTTTTCCCTGGGAAAGAAAACTCACCAGTCCAGGTTCCTGATGTCAGTTTGTAGGGCTCTCCTGGGACTCTCAGGGCAGCACAAGTATGAGGTGGGGGCAGCTCCTGTCTGGGACTTATCCTTCGATGTTCCGATTTTTTGCACTCAGCTGCCCGCTCAGGGCCACAGGACTCGGAGCGCAAACATCGGCTCTTTTCCCTGGGAAAGAAAACTCACCAGTCCAGGTTCCTGATGTCAGTTTGTAGGGCTCCCCTGGGACTCTCAGGGCAGCACAAGTATGAGGTGGGGGCAGCTCCTGTCTGGGACTTATCCTTCGATGTTCCGATTTTTTGCACTCAGCTGCCCGCTCAGGGCCACAGGACTCGGAGCGCAAACATCGGCTCTTTTCCCTGGGAAAGAAAACTCACCAGTCCAGGTTCCTGATGTCAGTTTGTAGGGCTCTCCTGGGACTCTCAGGGCAGCACAAGTATGAGGTGGGGGCAGCTCCTGTCTGGGACTTATCCTTCGATGTTCCGATTTTTTGCACTCAGCTGCCCGCTCAGGGCCACAGGACTCGGAGCGCAAACATCGGCTCTTTTCCCTGGGAAAGAAAACTCACCAGTCCAGGTTCCTGATGTCAGTTTGTAGGGCTCCCCTGGGACTCTCAGGGCAGCACAAGGATGAGGTGGGGGCAGCTCCTGTCTGGGACTTATCCTTCGATGTTCCGATTTTTGCAGTCAGCTGCCCGCTCAGGGCCACAGGACTCGGAGCGCAAACATCGGCTCTTTTCCCTGGGAAAGAAAACTCACCAGTCCAGGTTCCTGATGTCAGTTTGTAGGGCTCCCCTGGGACTCTCAGGGCAGCACAAGTATGAGGTGGGGGCAGCTCCTGTCTGGGACTTATCCTTCGATGTTCGGATTTTTTGCAGTCAGGTGCCCGCTCAAAGCCACAGGACTCGGAGCGCAAACATTGGCTCTTTTCCCTGGGAAAGAAAACTCACCAGTCCAGGTTCCTGATGTCAGTTTGTAGGGCTCCCCTGGGACTCTCAGGGCAGCACAAGGATGAGGTGGGGGCAGCTCCTGTCTGGGACTTATCCTTCGATGTTCCGATTTTTTGCACTCAGCTGCCCGCTCAGGGCCACAGGACTCGGAGTGCAAACATCGGCTCTTTTCCCTGGGAAAAAAACTCACCAGTCCAGGTTCCTGATGTCAGTTTGTAGGGCTCCCCTGGGACTGTCAGGGCAGCACAAGTATGAGGTGGGGGCAGCTCCTGTCTGGGACTTATCCTTCGATGTTCCGATTTTTTGCAGTCACCGGCCCGCTCAGGGCCACAGGACTCGGAGCGCAAACATCGGCTCTTTTCCCTGGGAAAGAAAACTCACCAGTCCAGGTTCCTGATGTCAGTTTGTAGGGCTCCCCTGGGACTCTCAGGGCAGCACAAGTATGAGGTGGGGGCAGCTCCTGTCTGGGACTTATCCTTCGATGTTCCGATTTTTTGCAGTCAGCTGCCCGCTCAGGGCCATAGGACTCGGAGCGCAAACATCGGCTCATTTACCTGGGAAAGAAAACTCACCAGTCCAGGTTCCTGATGTCAGTTTGTAGGGCTCCCCTGGGACTCTCAGGGCAGCACAAGTATGAGGTGGGGGCAGCTCCTGTCTGGGACTTATCCTTCAATGTTCCGATTTTTTGCAGTCAGCTGCCCGCTCAGGGCCACAGGACTCGGAGCGCAAACATCGGCTCTTTTCCCTGGGAAAGAAAACTCACCAGTCCAGGTTCCTGATGTCAGTTTGTAGGGCTCCCCTGGGACTCTCAGGGCAGCAGAAGTATGAGGTGGGGGCAGCTCCTGTCTGGGACTTATCCTTCGATGTTCCGATTTTTTGCACTCAGCTGCCCGCTCAGGGCCACAGGACTCGGAGCGCAAACATCGGCTCTTTTCCCTGGGAAAGAAAACTCACCAGTCCAGGTTCCTGATGTCAGTTTGTAGGGCTCCCCTGGGACTCTCAGGGCAGCACAAGTATGAGGTGGGGGCAGCTCCTGTCTGGGACTTATCCTTCGATGTTCCGATTTTTTGCACTCAGCGGCCCGCTCAGGGCCACAGGACTCGGAGCGCAAACATCGGCTCTTTTCCCTGGAAAAGAAAACTCACCAGTCCAGGTTCCTGATTTCAGTTTGTAGGGCTCTTTTTGGACTCTCAGGGCAGCACAAGTATGAGGTGGGGGCAGCTCCTGTCTGGGACTTATCCTTCGATGTTCCGATTTTTTGCACTCAGCTGCCCGCTCAGGGCCACAGGACTCGGAGCGCAAACATCGGCTCTTTTCCCTGGGAAAGAAAACTCACCAGTCCAGGTTCCTGATGTCAGTTTGTAGGGCTCCCCTGGGACTCTCAGGGCAGCACAAGTATGAGGTGGGGGCAGCTCCTGTCTGGGACTTATCCTTCGATGTTCCGATTTTTTGCACTCAGCTGCCCGCTCAGGGCCACAGGACTCGGAGCGCAAACATCGGCTCTTTTCCCTGGGAAAGAAAACTCACCAGTCCAGGTTCCTGATGTCAGTTTGTAGGGCTCCCGTGGGACTGTCAGGGCAGCACAAGGATGAGGTGGGGGCAGCTCCTGTCTGGGACTTATCCTTCGATGTTCCGATTTTTTGCACTCAGCTGCCCGCTCAGGGCCACAGGACTCGGAGCGCAAACATCGGCTCTTTTCCCTGGGAAAGAAAACTCACCAGTCCAGGTTCCTGATGTCAGTTTGTAGGGCTCCCCTGGGACTCTCAGGGCAGCACAAGTATGAGGTGGGGGCAGCTCCTGTCTGGGACTTATCCTTCGATGTTCCGATTTTTTGCAGTCAGCTGCCCGCTCAGGGCCATAGGACTCGGAGTGCAAACATCGGCTCATTTACCTGGGAAAGAAAACTCACCAGTCCAGGTTCCTGATGTCAGTTTGTAGGGCTCCCCTGGGACTCTCAGGGCAGCACAAGTATGAGGTGGGGGCAGCTCCTGTCTGGGACTTATCCTTCGATGTTCCGATTTTTTGCAGTCAGCTGCCCGCTCAGGGCCACAGGACTCGGAGCGCAAACATCGGCTCTTTTCCCTGGGAAAGAAAACTCACCAGTCCAGGTTCCTGATGTCAGTTTGTAGGGCTCTCCTGGGACTCTCAGGGCAGCACAAGTATGAGGTGGGGCCAGCTCCTGTCTGGGACTTATCCTTCGATGTTCCGATTTTTTGCACTCAGCTGCCCGCTCAGGGCCACAGGACTCGGAGCGCAAACATCGGCTCTTTTCCCTGGGAAAGAAAACTCACCAGTCCAGGTTCCTGATGTCAGTTTGTAGGGCTCCCCTGGGACTCTCAGGGCAGCACAAGGATGAGGTGGGGGCAGCTCCTGTCTGGGACTTATCCTTCGATGTTCCGATTTTTGCAGTCAGCTGCCCGCTCAGGGCCACAGGACTCGGAGCGCAAACATCGGCTCTTTTCCCTGGGAAAGAAAACTCACCAGTCCAGGTTCCTGATGTCAGTTTGTAGGGCTCCGCTGGGACTGTCAGGGCAGCACAAGTATGAGGTGGGGGCAGCTCCTGTCTGGGACTTATCCTTCGATGTTCGGATTTTTTGCAGTCAGGTGCCCGCTCAAAGCCACAGGACTCGGAGCGCAAACATCGGCTCTTTTCCCTGGGAAAGAAAACTCACCAGTCCAGGTTCCTGATGTCAGTTTGTAGGGCTCCCCTGGGACTCTCAGGGCAGCACAAGGATGAGGTGGGGGCAGCTCCTGTCTGGGACTTATCCTTCGATGTTCCGATTTTTTGCACTCAGCTGCCCGCTCAGGGCCACAGGACTCGGAGCGCAAACATGGGCTCTTTTCCCTGGGAAAGAAAACTCACCAGTCCAGGTTCCTGATGTCAGTTTGTAGGGCTCCCCTGGGACTGTCAGGGCAGCACAAGTATGAGGTGGGGGCAGCTCCTGTCTGGGACTTATCCTTCGATGTTCCGATTTTTTGCAGTCACCGGCCCGCTCAGGGCCACAGGACTCGGAGCGCAAACATCGGCTCTTTTCCCTGGGAAAGAAAACTCACCAGTCCAGGTTCCTGATGTCAGTTTGTAGGGCTCCCCTGGGACTCTCAGGGCAGCACAAGTATGAGGTGGGGGCAGCTCCTGTCTGGGACTTATCCTTCGATGTTCCGATTTTTTGCAGTCAGCTGCCCGCTCAGGGCCACAGGACTCGGAGCGCAAACATCGGCTCTTTTCCCTGGGAAAGAAAACTCACCAGTCCAGGTTCCTGATGTCAGTTTGTAGGGCTCCCCAGGGACTCTCAGGGCAGCACAAGTATGAGGTGGGGGCAGCTCCTGTCTGGGACTTATCCTTCGATGTTCCGATTTTTTGCAGTCAGCTGCCCGCTCAGGGCCACAGGACTCGGAGTGCAAACATCGGCTCATTTCCCTGGGAAAGAAAACTCACCAGTGCAGGTTCCTGATGTCAGTTTGTAGGGCTCCCCTGGGACTCTCAGGGCAGCACAAGTATGAGGTGGGGGCAGCTCCTGTCTGGGACTTATCCTTCAATGTTCCGATTTTTTGCAGTCAGCTGCCCGCTCAGGGCCACAGGACTCGGAGCGCAAACATCGGCTCTTTTCCCTGGGAAAGAAAACTCACCAGTCCAGGTTCCTGATGTCAGTTTGTAGGGCTCTTTTTGGACTCTCAGGGCAGCCCAAGTATGAGGTGGGGGCAGCTCCTGTCTGGGACTTATCCTTCGATGTTCCGATTTTTTGCACTCAGCTGCCCGCTCAGGGCCACAGGACTCGGAGCGCAAACATCGGCTCTTTTCCCTGGGAAAGAAAACTCACCAGTCCAGGTTCCTGATGTCAGTTTGTAGGGCTCCCCTGGGACTCTCAGGGCAGCACAAGTATGAGGTGGGGGCAGCTCCTGTCTGGGACTTATCCTTCGATGTTCCGATTTTTTGCAGTCAGCTGCCCACTCAGGGCCACAGGACTCGGAGCGCAAACATCGGCTCTTTTCCCTGGGAAAGAAAACTCACCAGTCCAGGTTCCTGATGTCAGTTTGTAGGGCTCCCCTGGGACTCTCAGGGCAGCACAAGTATGAGGTGGGGGCAGCTCCTGTCTGGGACTTATCCTTCGATGTTCCGATTTTTTGCAGTCAGCTGCCCGCTCAGGGCCACAGGACTCGGAGCGCAAACATCGGCTCTTTTCCCTGGGGAAGAAAACTCACCAGTCCAGGTTCCTGATGTCAGTTTGTAGGGCTCTTTTTGGACTCTCAGGGCAGCACAAGTATGAGGTGGGGGCAGCTCCTGTCTGGGACTTATCCTTCGATGTTCCGATTTTTTGCACTCAGCTGCCCGCTCAGGGCCACAGGACTCGGGGCGCAAACATCGGCTCTTTTCCCTGGGAAGAAAACTCACCAGTCCAGGTTCCTGATGTCAGTTTGTAGGGCTCCCCAGGGACTCTCAGGGCAGCACAAGTATGAGGTGGGGGCAGCTCCTGTCTGGGACTTATCCTTCGATGTTCCGATTTTTTGCACTCAGCTGCCCGCTCAGGGCCACGGGACTCGGAGCGCAAACATCGGCTCTTTTCCCTGGGAAAGAAAACTCACCAGTCCAGGTTCCTGATGTCAGTTTGTAGGGCTCCCCTGGGACTCTCAGGGCAGCACAAGTATGAGGTGGGGGCAGCTCCTGTCTGGGACTTATCCTTTGATGTTCCGATTTTTTGCACTCAGCTGCCCGCTCAGGGCCACAGGACTCGGAGCGCAAACATCGGCCCTTTTCCCTGGGAAAGAAAACTCACCAGTCCAGGTTCCTGATGTCAGTTTGTAGGGCTCTCCTGGGACTGTCAGTGCAGCACAAGTATGAGGTGGGGGCAGCTCCTGTCTGGGACTTATCCTTCGATGTTCCGATTTTTGCAGTCTGCTGCCCGCTCAGGGCCACAGGACTCGGAGTGCAAACATCGGCTCTTTTCCCTGGAAAAGAAAACTCACCAGTCCAGGTTCCTGATGTCAGTTTGTAGGGCTCCCCTGGGACTCTCAGGGCAGCACAAGTATGAGGTGGGGGCAGCTCCTGTCTGGGACTTATCCTTCGATGTTCCGATTTTTTGCACTCAGCTGCCCGCTCAGGGCCACAGGACTCGGAGCGCAAACATCGGCCCTTTTCCCTGGGAAAGAACACTCACCAGTCCAGGTTCCTGATGTCAGTTTGTAGGGCTCTTTTTGGACTCTCAGGGCAGCACAAGTATGAGGTGGGGGCAGCTCCTGTCTGGGACTTATCCTTCGATGTTCCGATTTTTTGCACTCAGCTGCCCGCTCAGGGCCACAGGACTCGGAGCGCAAACATCGGCTCTTTTCCCTGGGAAAGAAAACTCACCAGTCCAGGTTCCTGATGTCAGTTTGTAGGGCTCCCCTGGGACTGTCAGGGCAGCACAAGTATGAGGTGGGGGCAGCTCCTGTCTGGGACTTATCCTTCGATGTTCCGATTTTTGCAGTCTGCTGCCCGCTCAGGGCCACAGGACTCGGAGTGCAAACATCGGCTCTTTTCCCTGGGAAAGAAAACTCACCAGTCCAGGTTCCTGATGTCAGTTTGTAGGGCTCCCCTGGGACTCTCAGGGCAGCACAAGTATGAGGTGGGGGCAGCTCCTGTCTGGGACTTATCCTTCGATGTTCCGATTTTTTGCACTCAGCTGCCCGCTCAGGGCCACAGGACTCGGAGCGCAAACATCGGCCCTTTTCCCTGGGAAAGAAAACTCACCAGTCCAGGTTCCTGATGTCAGTTTGTAGGGCTCTCCTGGGACTGTCAGTGCAGCACAAGTATGAGGTGGGGGCAGCTCCTGTCTGGGACTTATCCTTCGATGTTCCGATTTTTGCAGTCTGCTGCCCGCTCAGGGCCACAGGACTCGGAGTGCAAACATCGGCTCTTTTCCCTGGGAAAGAAAACTCACCAGTCCAGGTTCCTGATGTCAGTTTGTAGGGCTCCCCTGGGACTCTCAGGGCAGCACAAGTATGAGGTGGGGGCAGCTCCTGTCTGGGACTTATCCTTCGATGTTCCGATTTTTTGCAGTCAGCTGCCCGCTCAGGGCCACAGGACTCGGAGCGCAAACATCGGCCCTTTTCCCTGGGAAAGAAAACTCACCAGTCCAGGTTCCTGATGTCAGTTTGTAGGGCTCTTTTTGGACTCTCAGGGCAGCACAAGTATGAGGTGGGGGCAGCTCCTGTCTGGGACTTATCCTTCGATGTTCCGATTTTTTGCACTCAGCTGCCCGCTCAGGGCCACAGGACTCGGAGCGCAAACATCGGCTCTTTTCCCTGGGAAAGAAAACTCACCAGTCCAGGTTCCTGATGTCAGTTTGTAGGGCTCCCCTGGGACTCTCAGGGCAGCACAAGTATGAGGTGGGGGCAGCTCCTGTCTGGGACTTATCCTTCGATGTTCCGATTTTTTGCAGTCAGCTGCCCGCTCAGGGCCACAGGACTCGGAGCGCAAACATCGGCTCTTTTCCCTGGGAAAGAAAACTCACCAGTCCAGGTTCCTGATGTCAGTTTGTAGGGCTCCCCTGGGACTCTCAGGGCAGCACAAGTATGAGGTGGGGGCAGCTCCTGTCTGGGACTTATCCTTCGATGTTCCGATTTTTTGCACTCAGCTGCCCGCTCAAAGCCACAGGACTCGGAGCGCAAACATCGGCTCTTTTCCCTGGGAAGAAAACTCACCAGTCCAGGTTCCTGATGTCAGTTTGTAGGGCTCCCCTGGGACTCTCAGGGCAGCACAAGTATGAGGTGGGGGCAGCTCCTGTCTGGGACTTATCCTTCGATGTTCCGATTTTTTGCACTCAGCTGCCCGCTCAGGGCCACAGGACTCGGAGCACAAACATCGGCTCTTTTCCCTGGAAAAGAAAACTCACCAGTCCAGGTTCCTGATTTCAGTTTGTAGGGCTCTTTTTGGACTCTCAGGGCAGCACAAGTATGAGGTGGGGGCAGCTCCTGTCTGGGACTTATCCTTCGATGTTCCGATTTTTTGCACTCAGCTGCCCGCTCAGGGCCACAGGACTCGGAGCGCAAACATCGGCTCTTTTCCCTGGGAAAGAAAACTCACCAGTCCAGGTTCCTGATGTCAGTTTGTAGGGCTCCCCTGGGACTCTCAGGGCAGCACAAGTATGAGGTGGGGCAGCTCCTGTCTGGGACTTATCCTTCGATGTTCCGATTTTTTGCAGTCAGCTGCCCGCTCAGGGCCACAGGACTCGGAGCGCAAACATCGGCTCTTTTCCCTGGGAAAGAAAACTCACCAGTCCAGGTTCCTGATGTCAGTTTGTAGGGCTCCCGTGGGACTGTCAGGGCAGCACAAGGATGAGGTGGGGGCAGCTCCTGTCTGGGACTTATCCTTCGATGTTCCGATTTTTTGCACTCAGCTGCCCGCTCAGGGCCACAGGACTCGGAGCGCAAACATCGGCTCTTTTCCCTGGGAAAGAAAACTCACCAGTCCAGGTTCCTGATGTCAGTTTGTAGGGCTCCCCTGGGACTCTCAGGGCAGCACAAGTATGAGGTGGGGGCAGCTCCTGTCTGGGACTTATCCTTCGATGTTCCGATTTTTTGCAGTCACCGGCCCGATCAGGGCCATAGGACTCGGAGTGCAAACATCGGCTCATTTACCTGGGAAAGAAAACTCACCAGTCCAGGTTCCTGATGTCAGTTTGTAGGGCTCCCCTGGGACTCTCAGGGCAGCACAAGTATGAGGTGGGGGCAGCTCCTGTCTGGGACTTATCCTTCAATGTTCCGATTTTTTGCAGTCAGCTGCCCGCTCAGGGCCACAGGACTCGGAGCGCAAACATCGGCTCTTTTCCCTGGGAAGAAAACTCACCAGTCCAGGTTCCTGATGTCAGTTTGTAGGGCTCTCCTGGGACTCTCAGGGCAGCACAAGTATGAGGTGGGGGCAGCTCCTGTCTGGGACTTATCCTTCGATGTTCCGATTTTTTGCACTCAGCTGCCCGCTCAGGGCCACAGGACTCGGAGCGCAAACATCGGCTCTTTTCCCTGGGAAGAAAACTCACCAGTCCAGGTTCCTGATGTCAGTTTGTAGGGCTCCCCTGGGACTCTCAGGGCAGCACAAGGATGAGGTGGGGGCAGCTCCTGTCTGGGACTTATCCTTCGATGTTCCGATTTTTTGCAGTCAGCTGCCCGCTCAGGGCCACAGGACTCGGAGCGCAAACATCGGCTCTTTTCCCTGGGAAAGAAAACTCACCAGTCCAGGTTCCTGATGTCAGTTTGTAGGGCTCCCCTGGGACTCTCAGGGCAGCACAAGTATGAGGTGGGGGCAGCTCCTGTCTGGGACTTATCCTTCGATGTTCCGATTTTTTGCACTCAGCTGCCCGCTCAGGGCCACAGGACTCGGAGCGCAAACATCGGCTCTTTTCCCTGGGAAAGAAAACTCACCAGTCCAGGTTCCTGATTTCAGTTTGTAGGGCTCTTTTTGGACTCTCAGGGCAGCACAAGTATGAGGTGGGGGCAGCTCCTGTCTGGGACTTATCCTTCGATGTTCCGATTTTTTGCACTCAGCTGCCCGCTCAGGGCCACAGGACTCGGAGCGCAAACATCGGCTCTTTTCCCTGGGAAAGAAAACTCACCAGTCCAGGTTCCTGATGTCAGTTTGTAGGGCTCCCCTGGGACTCTCAGGGCAGCACAAGTATGAGGTGGGGGCAGCTCCTGTCTGGGACTTATCCTTCGATGTTCCGATTTTTTGCACTCAGCTGCCCGCTCAGGGCCACAGGACTCGGAGCGCAAACATCGGCTCTTTTCCCTGGGAAAGAAAACTCACCAGTCCAGGTTCCTGATGTCAGTTTGTAGGGCTCCCGTGGGACTGTCAGGGCAGCACAAGGATGAGGTGGGGGCAGCTCCTGTCTGGGACTTATCCTTCGATGTTCCGATTTTTTGCAGTCAGCTGCCCGCTCAGGGCCACAGGACTCGGAGCGCAAACATCGGCTCTTTTCCCTGGGAAAGAAAACTCACCAGTCCAGGTTCCTGATGTCAGTTTGTAGGGCTCCCCTGGGACTCTCAGGGCAGCACAAGTATGAGGTGGGGGCAGCTCCTGTCTGGGACTTATCCTTCAATGTTCCGATTTTTTGCAGTCAGCTGCCCGCTCAGGGCCACAGGACTCGGAGCGCAAACATCGGCTCTTTTCCCTGGGAAAGAAAACTCACCAGTCCAGGTTCCTGATGTCAGTTTTTAGGGCTCTCCTGGGACTCTCAGGGCAGCACAAGTATGAGGTGGGGGCAGCTCCTGTCTGGGACTTATCCTTCGATGTTCCGATTTTTTGCACTCAGCTGCCCGCTCAGGGCCACAGGACTCGGAGCGCAAACATCGGCTCTTTTCCCTGGGAAAGAAAACTCACCAGTCCAGGTTCCTGATGTCAGTTTGTAGGGCTCCCCTGGGACTCTCAGGGCAGCACAAGTATGAGGTGGGGGCAGCTCCTGTCTGGGACTTATCCTTTGATGTTCCGATTTTTTGCACTCAGCTGCCCACTCAGGGCCACAGGACTCGGGGCGCAAACATCGGCTCTTTTCCCTGGGAAAGAAAACTCACCAGTCCAGGTTCCTGATGTCAGTTTGTAGGGCTCCCCTGGGACTCTCAGGGCAGCACAAGTATGAGGTGGGGGCAGCTCCTGTCTGGGACTTATCCTTCGATGTTCCGATTTTTTGCAGTCAGCTGCCCGCTCAGGGCCACAGGACTCGGAGCGCAAACATCGGCTCTTTTCCCTGGGAAAGAAAACTCACCAGTCCAGGTTCCTGATGTCAGTTTGTAGGGCTCCCCTGGGACTCTCAGGGCAGCACAAGTATGAGGTGGGGGCAGCTCCTGTCTGGGACTTATCCTTCGATGTTCCGATTTTTTGCAGTCAGCTGCCCGCTCAGGGCCACAGGACTCGGAGCGCAAACATCGGCTCTTTTCCCTGGGAAAGAAAACTCACCAGTCCAGGTTCCTGATGTCAGTTTGTAGGGCTCCCCTGGGACTCTCAGGGCAGCACAAGTATGAGGTGGGGGCAGCTCCTGTCTGGGACTTATCCTTCGATGTTCCGATTTTTTGCAGTCACCGACCCGCTCAGGGCCACAGGACTCGGAGCGCAAACATCGGCTCTTTTCCCTGGGAAA
The DNA here is from genome assembly GCF_048771995.1 of Taeniopygia guttata. Classification (NCBI taxonomy): domain Eukaryota; kingdom Metazoa; phylum Chordata; class Aves; order Passeriformes; family Estrildidae; genus Taeniopygia; species Taeniopygia guttata. The sequence goes on from NC_133057.1 coordinate 301,953, forward strand.
GAAAACTCACCAGTCCAGGTTCCTGATGTCAGTTTGTAGGGCTCCCCTGGGACTCTCAGGGCAGCACAAGTATGAGGTGGGGGCAGCTCCTGTCTGGGACTTATCCTTCGATGTTCCGATTTTTTGCACTCAGCTGCCCGCTCAGGGCCACAGGACTCGGAGCGCAAACATCGGCTCTTTTCCCTGGAAAAGAAAACTCACCAGTCCAGGTTCCTGATTTCAGTTTGTAGGGGTCTTTTTGGACTCTCAGGGCAGCACAAGTATGAGGTGGGGGCAGCTCCTGTCTGGGACTTATCCTTCGATGTTCCGATTTTTTGCACTCAGCTGCCCGCTCAGGGCCACAGGACTCGGAGCGCAAACATCGGCTCTTTTCCCTGGGAAAGAAAACTCACCAGTCCAGGTTCCTGATGTCAGTTTGTAGGGCTCCCCTGGGACTCTCAGGGCAGCACAAGTATGAGGTGGGGGCAGCTCCTGTCTGGGACTTATCCTTCGATGTTCCGATTTTTTGCAGTCAGCTGCCCGCTCAGGGCCACAGGACTCGGAGCGCAAACATCGGCTCTTTTCCCTGGGAAGAAAACTCACCAGTCCAGGTTCCTGATGTCAGTTTGTAGGGCTCCCGTGGGACTGTCAGGGCAGCACAAGGATGAGGTGGGGGCAGCTCCTGTCTGGGACTTATCCTTCGATGTTCCGATTTTTTGCACTCAGCTGCCCGCTCAGGGCCACAGGACTCGGAGCGCAAACATCGGCTCTTTTCCCTGGGAAAGAAAACTCACCAGTCCAGGTTCCTGATGTCAGTTTGTAGGGCTCCCCTGGGACTCTCAGGGCAGCACAAGTATGAGGTGGGGGCAGCTCCTGTCTGGGACTTATCCTTCGATGTTCCGATTTTTTGCAGTCAGCTGCCCGCTCAGGGCCATAGGACTCAGAGTGCAAACATCGGCTCATTTACCTGGGAAAGAAAACTCACCAGTCCAGGTTCCTGATGTCAGTTTGTAGGGCTCCCCTGGGACTCTCAGGGCAGCACAAGTATGAGGTGGGGGCAGCTCCTGTCTGGGACTTATCCTTCGATGTTCCGATTTTTTGCACTCAGCTGCCCACTCAGGGCCACAGGACTCGGGGCGCAAACATCGGCTCTTTTCCCTGGGAAAGAAAACTCACCAGTCCAGGTTCCTGATGTCAGTTTGTAGGGCTCCCCTGGGACTCTCAGGGCAGCACAAGTATGAGGTGGGGGCAGCTCCTGTCTGGGACTTATCCTTCGATGTTCCGATTTTTTGCAGTCAGCTGCCCGCTCAGGGCCACAGGACTCGGAGCGCAAACATCGGCTCTTTTCCCTGGAAAGAAAACTCACCAGTCCAGGTTCCTGATGTCAGTTTGTAGGGCTCCCGTGGGACTGTCAGGGCAGCACAAGGATGAGGTGGGGGCAGCTCCTGTCTGGGACTTATCCTTCGATGTTCCGATTTTTTGCACTCAGCTGCCCGCTCAGGGCCACAGGACTCGGGGCGCAAACATCGGCTCTTCTCCCTGGGAAAGAAAACTCACCAGTCCAGGTTCCTGATGTCAGTTTGTAGGGCTCCCCAGGGACTCTCAGGGCAGCACAAGGATGAGGTGGGGGCAGCTCCTGTCTGGGACTTATCCTTCGATGTTCCGATTTTTTGCACTCAGCTGCCCGCTCAGGGCCACGGGACTCGGAGCGCAAACATCGGCTCTTTTCCCTGGGAAAGAAAACTCACCAGTCCAGGTTCCTGATGTCAGTTTGTAGGGCTCCCCTGGGACTCTCAGGGCAGCACAAGTATGAGGTGGGGGCAGCTCCTGTCTGGGACTTATCCTTTGATGTTCCGATTTTTTGCAGTCAGCTGCCCGCTCAGGGCCACAGGACTCGGAGCGCAAACATCGGCCCTTTTCCCTGGGAAGAAAACTCACCAGTCCAGGTTCCTGATGTCAGTTTGTAGGGCTCTCCTGGGACTGTCAGTGCAGCACAAGTATGAGGTGGGGGCAGCTCCTGTCTGGGACTTATCCTTCGATGTTCCGATTTTTGCAGTCTGCTGCCCGCTCAGGGCCACAGGACTCGGAGTGCAAACATCGGCTCTTTTCCCTGGAAAAGAAAACTCACCAGTCCAGGTTCCTGATGTCAGTTTGTAGGGCTCCCCTGGGACTCTCAGGGCAGCACAAGTATGAGGTGGGGGCAGCTCCTGTCTGGGACTTATCCTTCGATGTTCCGATTTTTTGCACTCAGCTGCCCGCTCAGGGCCACAGGACTCGGAGCGCAAACATCGGCCCTTTTCCCTGGGAAAGAACACTCACCAGTCCAGGTTCCTGATGTCAGTTTGTAGGGCTCTTTTTGGACTCTCAGGGCAGCACAAGTATGAGGTGGGGGCAGCTCCTGTCTGGGACTTATCCTTCGATGTTCCGATTTTTTGCACTCAGCTGCCCGCTCAGGGCCACGGGACTCGGAGCGCAAACATCGGCTCTTTTCCCTGGGAAAGAAAACTCACCAGTCCAGGTTCCTGATGTCAGTTTGTAGGGCTCTCCTGGGACTGTCAGTGCAGCACAAGTATGAGGTGGGGGCAGCTCCTGTCTGGGACTTATCCTTCGATGTTCCGATTTTTGCAGTCTGCTGCCCGCTCAGGGCCACAGGACTCGGAGTGCAAACATCGGCTCTTTTCCCTGGGAAGAAAACTCACCAGTCCAGGTTCCTGATGTCAGTTTGTAGGGCTCCCCTGGGACTCTCAGGGCAGCACAAGTATGAGGTGGGGGCAGCTCCTGTCTGGGACTTATCCTTCGATGTTCCGATTTTTTGCACTCAGCTGCCCGCTCAGGGCCACAGGACTCGGAGCGCAAACATCGGCCCTTTTCCCTGGGAAGAAAACTCACCAGTCCAGGTTCCTGATGTCAGTTTGTAGGGCTCTCCTGGGACTGTCAGTGCAGCACAAGTATGAGGTGGGGGCAGCTCCTGTCTGGGACTTATCCTTCGATGTTCCGATTTTTGCAGTCTGCTGCCCGCTCAGGGCCACAGGACTCGGAGTGCAAACATCGGCTCTTTTCCCTGGGAAGAAAACTCACCAGTCCAGGTTCCTGATGTCAGTTTGTAGGGCTCCCCTGGGACTCTCAGGGCAGCACAAGTATGAGGTGGGGGCAGCTCCTGTCTGGGACTTATCCTTCGATGTTCCGATTTTTTGCAGTCAGCTGCCCGCTCAGGGCCACAGGACTCGGAGCGCAAACATCGGCCCTTTTCCCTGGGAAAGAAAACTCACCAGTCCAGGTTCCTGATGTCAGTTTGTAGGGCTCTTTTTGGACTCTCAGGGCAGCACAAGTATGAGGTGGGGGCAGCTCCTGTCTGGGACTTATCCTTCGATGTTCCGATTTTTTGCACTCAGCTGCCCGCTCAGGGCCACAGGACTCGGAGCGCAAACATCGGCTCTTTTCCCTGGGAAAGAAAACTCACCAGTCCAGGTTCCTGATGTCAGTTTGTAGGGCTCCCCTGGGACTCTCAGGGCAGCACAAGTATGAGGTGGGGGCAGCTCCTGTCTGGGACTTATCCTTCGATGTTCCGATTTTTTGCAGTCAGCTGCCCGCTCAAAGCCACAGGACTCGGAGCGCAAACATCGGCTCTTTTCCCTGGGAAAGAAAACTCACCAGTCCAGGTTCCTGATGTCAGTTTGTAGGGCTCTCCTGGGACTGTCAGTGCAGCACAAGTATGAGGTGGGGGCAGCTCCTGCCTGGGACTTATCCTTCGATGTTCGGATTTTTGCAGTCAGCTGCCTGCTCAGGGCCACAGGACTCGGGGCGCAAACATCGGCTCATTCCCCTGGGAAAAAAAACTCACCAGTCCAGGTTCCTGATGTCAGTTTGTAGGGCTCCCCTGGGACTCTCAGGGCAGCACAAGTATGAGGTGGGGGCAGCTCCTGTCTGGGACTTATCCTTCGATGTTCCGATTTTTTGCAGTCAGCTGCCCGCTCAGGGCCACAGGACTCGGAGCGCAAACATCGGCTCTTTTCCCTGGGAAGAAAACTCACCAGTCCAGGTTCCTGATGTCAGTTTGTAGGGCTCCCCTGGGACTCTCAGGGCAGCACAAGTATGAGGTGGGGGCAGCTCCTGTCTGGGACTTATCCTTCGATGTTCCGATTTTTTGCACTCAGCTGCCCGCTCAAAGCCACAGGACTCGGAGCGCAAACATCGGCTCTTTTCCCTGGGAAAGAAAACTCACCAGTCCAGGTTCCTGATGTCAGTTTGTAGGGCTCCCCTGGGACTCTCAGGGCAGCACAAGTATGAGGTGGGGGCAGCTCCTGTCTGGGACTTATCCTTCGATGTTCCGATTTTTTGCACTCAGCTGCCCGCTCAGGGCCACAGGACTCGGAGCACAAACATCGGCTCTTTTCCCTGGAAAAGAAAACTCACCAGTCCAGGTTCCTGATTTCAGTTTGTAGGGCTCTTTTTGGACTCTCAGGGCAGCACAAGTATGAGGTGGGGGCAGCTCCTGTCTGGGACTTATCCTTCGATGTTCCGATTTTTTGCACTCAGCTGCCCGCTCAGGGCCACAGGACTCGGAGCGCAAACATCGGCTCTTTTCCCTGGGAAAGAAAACTCACCAGTCCAGGTTCCTGATGTCAGTTTGTAGGGCTCCCCTGGGACTCTCAGGGCAGCACAAGTATGAGGTGGGGGCAGCTCCTGTCTGGGACTTATCCTTCGATGTTCCGATTTTTTGCAGTCAGCTGCCCGCTCAGGGCCACAGGACTCGGAGCGCAAACATCGGCTCTTTTCCCTGGGAAAGAAAACTCACCAGTCCAGGTTCCTGATGTCAGTTTGTAGGGCTCCCGTGGGACTGTCAGGGCAGCACAAGGATGAGGTGGGGGCAGCTCCTGTCTGGGACTTATCCTTCGATGTTCCGATTTTTTGCAGTCAGCTGCCCGCTCAGGGCCACAGGACTCGGAGCGCAAACATCGGCTCTTTTCCCTGGGAAAGAAAACTCACCAGTCCAGGTTCCTGATGTCAGTTTGTAGGGCTCCCCTGGGACTCTCAGGGCAGCACAAGTATGAGGTGGGGGCAGCTCCTGTCTGGGACTTATCCTTCGATGTTCTGATTTTTTGCACTCAGCTGCCCGCTCAGGGCCACAGGACTCGGAGCGCAAACATCGGCTCTTTTCCCTGGGAAAGAAAACTCACCAGTCCAGGTTCCTGATGTCAGTTTGTAGGGCTCTCCTGGGACTCTCAGGGCAGCACAAGTATGAGGTGGGGGCAGCTCCTGTCTGGGACTTATCCTTCGATGTTCCGATTTTTGCAGTCAGCTGCCCGCTCAGGGCCACAGGACTCGGAGCGCAAACATCGGCTCTTTTCCCTGGGAAGAAAACTCACCAGTCCAGGTTCCTGATGTCAGTTTGTAGGGCTCCCCTGGGACTCTCAGGGCAGCACAAGGATGAGGTGGGGGCAGCTCCTGTCTGGGACTTATCCTTCGATGTTCCGATTTTTGCAGTCAGCTGCCCGCTCAGGGCCACAGGACTCGGAGCGCAAACATCGGCTCTTTTCCCTGGGAAAGAAAACTCACCAGTCCAGGTTCCTGATGTCAGTTTGTAGGGCTCCCCTGGGACTCTCAGGGCAGCACAAGTATGAGGTGGGGGCAGCTCCTGTCTGGGACTTATCCTTCGATGTTCGGATTTTTTGCAGTCAGGTGCCCGCTCAAAGCCACAGGACTCGGAGCGCAAACATTGGCTCTTTTCCCTGGGAAAGAAAACTCACCAGTCCAGGTTCCTGATGTCAGTTTGTAGGGCTCCCCTGGGACTCTCAGGGCAGCACAAGGATGAGGTGGGGGCAGCTCCTGTCTGGGACTTATCCTTCGATGTTCCGATTTTTTGCACTCAGCTGCCCGCTCAGGGCCACAGGACTCGGAGTGCAAACATCGGCTCTTTTCCCTGGGAAAGAAAACTCACCAGTCCAGGTTCCTGATGTCAGTTTGTAGGGCTCCCCTGGGACTGTCAGGGCAGCACAAGTATGAGGTGGGGGCAGCTCCTGTCTGGGACTTATCCTTCGATGTTCCGATTTTTTGCAGTCACCGGCCCGCTCAGGGCCACAGGACTCGGAGCGCAAACATCGGCTCTTTTCCCTGGGAAGAAAACTCACCAGTCCAGGTTCCTGATGTCAGTTTGTAGGGCTCCCCTGGGACTCTCAGGGCAGCACAAGTATGAGGTGGGGGCAGCTCCTGTCTGGGACTTATCCTTCGATGTTCCGATTTTTTGCAGTCAGCTGCCCGCTCAGGGCCATAGGACTCGGAGCGCAAACATCGGCTCATTTACCTGGGAAAGAAAACTCACCAGTCCAGGTTCCTGATGTCAGTTTGTAGGGCTCCCCTGGGACTCTCAGGGCAGCACAAGTATGAGGTGGGGGCAGCTCCTGTCTGGGACTTATCCTTCAATGTTCCGATTTTTTGCAGTCAGCTGCCCGCTCAGGGCCACAGGACTCGGAGCGCAAACATCGGCTCTTTTCCCTGGGAAAGAAAACTCACCAGTCCAGGTTCCTGATGTCAGTTTGTAGGGCTCCCCTGGGACTCTCAGGGCAGCACAAGTATGAGGTGGGGGCAGCTCCTGTCTGGGACTTATCCTTCGATGTTCCGATTTTTTGCACTCAGCTGCCCGCTCAGGGCCACAGGACTCGGAGCGCAAACATCGGCTCTTTTCCCTGGGAAAGAAAACTCACCAGTCCAGGTTCCTGATGTCAGTTTGTAGGGCTCCCCTGGGACTCTCAGGGCAGCACAAGTATGAGGTGGGGGCAGCTCCTGTCTGGGACTTATCCTTCGATGTTCCGATTTTTTGCACTCAGCGGCCCGCTCAGGGCCACAGGACTCGGAGCGCAAACATCGGCTCTTTTCCCTGGAAAAGAAAACTCACCAGTCCAGGTTCCTGATTTCAGTTTGTAGGGCTCTTTTTGGACTCTCAGGGCAGCACAAGTATGAGGTGGGGGCAGCTCCTGTCTGGGACTTATCCTTCGATGTTCCGATTTTTTGCACTCAGCTGCCCGCTCAGGGCCACAGGACTCGGAGCGCAAACATCGGCTCTTTTCCCTGGGAAAGAAAACTCACCAGTCCAGGTTCCTGATGTCAGTTTGTAGGGCTCCCCTGGGACTCTCAGGGCAGCACAAGTATGAGGTGGGGGCAGCTCCTGTCTGGGACTTATCCTTCGATGTTCCGATTTTTTGCACTCAGCTGCCCGCTCAGGGCCACAGGACTCGGAGCGCAAACATCGGCTCTTTTCCCTGGGAAAGAAAACTCACCAGTCCAGGTTCCTGATGTCAGTTTGTAGGGCTCCCGTGGGACTGTCAGGGCAGCACAAGGATGAGGTGGGGGCAGCTCCTGTCTGGGACTTATCCTTCGATGTTCCGATTTTTTGCAGTCAGCTGCCCGCTCAGGGCCACAGGACTCGGAGCGCAAACATCGGCTCTTTTCCCTGGGAAGAAAACTCACCAGTCCAGGTTCCTGATGTCAGTTTGTAGGGCTCCCCTGGGACTCTCAGGGCAGCACAAGTATGAGGTGGGGGCAGCTCCTGTCTGGGACTTATCCTTCGATGTTCCGATTTTTTGCAGTCAGCTGCCCGCTCAGGGCCATAGGACTCGGAGTGCAAACATCGGCTCATTTACCTGGGAAAGAAAACTCACCAGTCCAGGTTCCTGATGTCAGTTTGTAGGGCTCCCCTGGGACTCTCAGGGCAGCACAAGTATGAGGTGGGGGCAGCTCCTGTCTGGGACTTATCCTTCAATGTTCCGATTTTTTGCAGTCAGCTGCCCGCTCAGGGCCACAGGACTCGGAGCGCAAACATCGGCTCTTTTCCCTGGGAAAGAAAACTCACCAGTCCAGGTTCCTGATGTCAGTTTGTAGGGCTCTCCTGGGACTCTCAGGGCAGCACAAGTATGAGGTGGGGGCAGCTCCTGTCTGGGACTTATCCTTCGATGTTCCGATTTTTTGCACTCAGCTGCCCGCTCAGGGCCACAGGACTCGGAGCGCAAACATCGGCTCTTTTCCCTGGGAAAGAAAACTCACCAGTCCAGGTTCCTGATGTCAGTTTGTAGGGCTCCCCTGGGACTCTCAGGGCAGCACAAGGATGAGGTGGGGGCAGCTCCTGTCTGGGACTTATCCTTCGATGTTCCGATTTTTGCAGTCAGCTGCCCGCTCAGGGCCACAGGACTCGGAGCGCAAACATCGGCTCTTTTCCCTGGGAAAGAAAACTCACCAGTCCAGGTTCCTGATGTCAGTTTGTAGGGCTCCGCTGGGACTGTCAGGGCAGCACAAGTATGAGGTGGGGGCAGCTCCTGTCTGGGACTTATCCTTCGATGTTCGGATTTTTTGCAGTCAGGTGCCCGCTCAAAGCCACAGGACTCGGAGCGCAAACATCGGCTCTTTTCCCTGGGAAAGAAAACTCACCAGTCCAGGTTCCTGATGTCAGTTTGTAGGGCTCCCCTGGGACTCTCAGGGCAGCACAAGGATGAGGTGGGGGCAGCTCCTGTCTGGGACTTATCCTTCGATGTTCCGATTTTTTGCACTCAGCTGCCCGCTCAGGGCCACAGGACTCGGAGCGCAAACATGGGCTCTTTTCCCTGGGAAAGAAAACTCACCAGTCCAGGTTCCTGATGTCAGTTTGTAGGGCTCCCCTGGGACTGTCAGGGCAGCACAAGTATGAGGTGGGGGCAGCTCCTGTCTGGGACTTATCCTTCGATGTTCCGATTTTTTGCAGTCACCGGCCCGCTCAGGGCCACAGGACTCGGAGCGCAAACATCGGCTCTTTTCCCTGGGAAGAAAACTCACCAGTCCAGGTTCCTGATGTCAGTTTGTAGGGCTCCCCTGGGACTCTCAGGGCAGCACAAGTATGAGGTGGGGGCAGCTCCTGTCTGGGACTTATCCTTCGATGTTCCGATTTTTTGCAGTCAGCTGCCTGCTCAGGGCCACAGGACTCGGAGCGCAAACATCGGCTCTTTTCCCTGGGAAAGAAAACTCACCAGTCCAGGTTCCTGATGTCAGTTTGTAGGGCTCCCCAGGGACTCTCAGGGCAGCACAAGTATGAGGTGGGGGCAGCTCCTGTCTGGGACTTATCCTTCGATGTTCCGATTTTTTGCAGTCAGCTGCCCGCTCAGGGCCACAGGACTCGGAGTGCAAACATCGGCTCATTTCCCTGGGAAAGAAAACTCACCAGTGCAGGTTCCTGATGTCAGTTTGTAGGGCTCCCCTGGGACTCTCAGGGCAGCACAAGTATGAGGTGGGGGCAGCTCCTGTCTGGGACTTATCCTTCAATGTTCCGATTTTTTGCAGTCAGCTGCCCGCTCAGGGCCACAGGACTCGGAGCGCAAACATCGGCTCTTTTCCCTGGGAAAGAAAACTCACCAGTCCAGGTTCCTGATGTCAGTTTGTAGGGCTCTTTTTGGACTCTCAGGGCAGCACAAGTATGAGGTGGGGGCAGCTCCTGTCTGGGACTTATCCTTCGATGTTCCGATTTTTTGCACTCAGCTGCCCGCTCAGGGCCACAGGACTCGGAGCGCAAACATCGGCTCTTTTCCCTGGGAAAGAAAACTCACCAGTCCAGGTTCCTGATGTCAGTTTGTAGGGCTCCCCTGGGACTCTCAGGGCAGCACAAGTATGAGGTGGGGGCAGCTCCTGTCTGGGACTTATCCTTCGATGTTCCGATTTTTTGCAGTCAGCTGCCCACTCAGGGCCACAGGACTCGGAGCGCAAACATCGGCTCTTTTCCCTGGGAAAGAAAACTCACCAGTCCAGGTTCCTGATGTCAGTTTGTAGGGCTCCCCTGGGACTCTCAGGGCAGCACAAGTATGAGGTGGGGGCAGCTCCTGTCTGGGACTTATCCTTCGATGTTCCGATTTTTTGCAGTCAGCTGCCCGCTCAGGGCCACAGGACTCGGAGCGCAAACATCGGCTCTTTTCCCTGGGGAAGAAAACTCACCAGTCCAGGTTCCTGATGTCAGTTTGTAGGGCTCTTTTTGGACTCTCAGGGCAGCACAAGTATGAGGTGGGGGCAGCTCCTGTCTGGGACTTATCCTTCGATGTTCCGATTTTTTGCACTCAGCTGCCCGCTCAGGGCCACAGGACTCGGGGCGCAAACATCGGCTCTTTTCCCTGGGAAAGAAAACTCACCAGTCCAGGTTCCTGATGTCAGTTTGTAGGGCTCCCCAGGGACTCTCAGGGCAGCGCAAGGATGAGGTGGGGGCAGCTCCTGTCTGGGACTTATCCTTCGATGTTCCGATTTTTTGCACTCAGCTGCCCGCTCAGGGCCACGGGACTCGGAGCGCAAACATCGGCTCTTTTCCCTGGGAAAGAAAACTCACCAGTCCAGGTTCCTGATGTCAGTTTGTAGGGCTCCCCTGGGACTCTCAGGGCAGCACAAGTATGAGGTGGGGGCAGCTCCTGTCTGGGACTTATCCTTTGATGTTCCGATTTTTTGCACTCAGCTGCCCGCTCAGGGCCACAGGACTCGGAGCGCAAACATCGGCCCTTTTCCCTGGGAAAGAAAACTCACCAGTCCAGGTTCCTGATGTCAGTTTGTAGGGCTCTCCTGGGACTGTCAGTGCAGCACAAGTATGAGGTGGGGGCAGCTCCTGTCTGGGACTTATCCTTCGATGTTCCGATTTTTGCAGTCTGCTGCCCGCTCAGGGCCACAGGACTCGGAGTGCAAACATCGGCTCTTTTCCCTGGGAAAGAAAACTCACCAGTCCAGGTTCCTGATGTCAGTTTGTAGGGCTCCCCTGGGACTCTCAGGGCAGCACAAGTATGAGGTGGGGGCAGCTCCTGTCTGGGACTTATCCTTCGATGTTCCGATTTTTTGCACTCAGCTGCCCGCTCAGGGCCACAGGACTCGGAGCACAAACATCGGCTCTTTTCCCTGGAAAAGAAAACTCACCAGTCCAGGTTCCTGATTTCAGTTTGTAGGGCTCTTTTTGGACTCTCAGGGCAGCACAAGTATGAGGTGGGGGCAGCTCCTGTCTGGGACTTATCCTTCGATGTTCCGATTTTTTGCACTCAGCTGCCCGCTCAGGGCCACAGGACTCGGAGCGCAAACATCGGCTCTTTTCCCTGGGAAAGAAAACTCACCAGTCCAGGTTCCTGATGTCAGTTTGTAGGGCTCCCCTGGGACTCTCAGGGCAGCACAAGTATGAGGTGGGGGCAGCTCCTGTCTGGGACTTATCCTTCGATGTTCCGATTTTTTGCAGTCAGCTGCCCGCTCAGGGCCACAGGACTCGGAGCGCAAACATCGGCTCTTTTCCCTGGGAAAGAAAACTCACCAGTCCAGGTTCCTGATGTCAGTTTGTAGGGCTCCCGTGGGACTGTCAGGGCAGCACAAGGATGAGGTGGGGGCAGCTCCTGTCTGGGACTTATCCTTCGATGTTCCGATTTTTTGCACTCAGCTGCCCGCTCAGGGCCACAGGACTCGGAGCGCAAACATCGGCTCTTTTCCCTGGGAAAGAAAACTCACCAGTCCAGGTTCCTGATGTCAGTTTGTAGGGCTCCCCTGGGACTCTCAGGGCAGCACAAGTATGAGGTGGGGGCAGCTCCTGTCTGGGACTTATCCTTCGATGTTCCGATTTTTTGCAGTCACCGGCCCGCTCAGGGCCATAGGACTCGGAGTGCAAACATCGGCTCATTTACCTGGGAAAGAAAACTCACCAGTCCAGGTTCCTGATGTCAGTTTGTAGGGCTCCCCTGGGACTCTCAGGGCAGCACAAGTATGAGGTGGGGGCAGCTCCTGTCTGGGACTTATCCTTCAATGTTCCGATTTTTTGCAGTCAGCTGCCCGCTCAGGGCCACAGGACTCGGAGCGCAAACATCGGCTCTTTTCCCTGGGAAAGAAAACTCACCAGTCCAGGTTCCTGATGTCAGTTTGTAGGGCTCTCCTGGGACTCTCAGGGCAGCACAAGTATGAGGTGGGGGCAGCTCCTGTCTGGGACTTATCCTTCGATGTTCCGATTTTTTGCACTCAGCTGCCCGCTCAGGGCCACAGGACTCGGAGCGCAAACATCGGCTCTTTTCCCTGGGAAAGAAAACTCACCAGTCCAGGTTCCTGATGTCAGTTTGTAGGGCTCCCCTGGGACTCTCAGGGCAGCACAAGGATGAGGTGGGGGCAGCTCCTGTCTGGGACTTATCCTTCGATGTTCCGATTTTTTGCAGTCAGCTGCCCGCTCAGGGCCACAGGACTCGGAGCGCAAACATCGGCTCTTTTCCCTGGGAAAGAAAACTCACCAGTCCAGGTTCCTGATGTCAGTTTGTAGGGCTCCCCTGGGACTCTCAGGGCAGCACAAGTATGAGGTGGGGGCAGCTCCTGTCTGGGACTTATCCTTCGATGTTCCGATTTTTTGCACTCAGCTGCCCGCTCAGGGCCACAGGACTCGGAGCGCAAACATCGGCTCTTTTCCCTGGGAAAGAAAACTCACCAGTCCAGGTTCCTGATTTCAGTTTGTAGGGCTCTTTTTGGACTCTCAGGGCAGCACAAGTATGAGGTGGGGGCAGCTCCTGTCTGGGACTTATCCTTCGATGTTCCGATTTTTTGCACTCAGCTGCCCGCTCAGGGCCACAGGACTCGGAGCGCAAACATCGGCTCTTTTCCCTGGGAAAGAAAACTCACCAGTCCAGGTTCCTGATGTCAGTTTGTAGGGCTCCCCTGGGACTCTCAGGGCAGCACAAGTATGAGGTGGGGGCAGCTCCTGTCTGGGACTTATCCTTCGATGTTCCGATTTTTTGCACTCAGCTGCCCGCTCAGGGCCACAGGACTCGGAGCGCAAACATCGGCTCTTTTCCCTGGGAAAGAAAACTCACCAGTCCAGGTTCCTGATGTCAGTTTGTAGGGCTCCCGTGGGACTGTCAGGGCAGCACAAGTATGAGGTGGGGGCAGCTCCTGTCTGGGACTTATCCTTCGATGTTCCGATTTTTTGCAGTCAGCTGCCCGCTCAGGGCCACAGGACTCGGAGCGCAAACATCGGCTCTTTTCCCTGGGAAGAAAACTCACCAGTCCAGGTTCCTGATGTCAGTTTGTAGGGCTCCCCTGGGACTCTCAGGGCAGCACAAGTATGAGGTGGGGGCAGCTCCTGTCTGGGACTTATCCTTCAATGTTCCGATTTTTTGCAGTCAGCTGCCCGCTCAGGGCCACAGGACTCGGAGCGCAAACATCGGCTCTTTTCCCTGGGAAAGAAAACTCACCAGTCCAGGTTCCTGATGTCAGTTTGTAGGGCTCTCCTGGGACTCTCAGGGCAGCACAAGTATGAGGTGGGGGCAGCTCCTGTCTGGGACTTATCCTTCGATGTTCCGATTTTTTGCACTCAGCTGCCCGCTCAGGGCCACAGGACTCGGAGCGCAAACATCGGCTCTTTTCCCTGGGAAAGAAAACTCACCAGTCCAGGTTCCTGATGTCAGTTTGTAGGGCTCCCCTGGGACTCTCAGGGCAGCACAAGTATGAGGTGGGGGCAGCTCCTGTCTGGGACTTATCCTTTGATGTTCCGATTTTTTGCACTCAGCTGCCCACTCAGGGCCACAGGACTCGGGGCGCAAACATCGGCTCTTTTCCCTGGGAAAGAAAACTCACCAGTCCAGGTTCCTGATGTCAGTTTGTAGGGCTCCCCTGGGACTCTCAGGGCAGCACAAGTATGAGGTGGGGGCAGCTCCTGTCTGGGACTTATCCTTCGATGTTCCGATTTTTTGCACTCAGCTGCCCGCTCAGGGCCACAGGACTCGGAGCGCAAACATCGGCTCTTTTCCCTGGGAAAGAAAACTCACCAGTCCAGGTTCCTGATGTCAGTTTGTAGGGCTCCCCTGGGACTCTCAGGGCAGCACAAGTATGAGGTGGGGGCAGCTCCTGTCTGGGACTTATCCTTCGATGTTCCGATTTTTTGCAGTCAGCTGCCCGCTCAGGGCCACAGGACTCGGAGCGCAAACATCGGCTCTTTTCCCTGGAAAAGAAAACTCACCAGTCCAGGTTCCTGATTTCAGTTTGTAGGGGTCTTTTTGGACTCTCAGGGCAGCACAAGTATGAGGTGGGGGCAGCTCCTGTCTGGGACTTATCCTTCGATGTTCCGATTTTTTGCACTCAGCTGCCCGCTCAGGGCCACAGGACTCGGAGCGCAAACATCGGCTCTTTTCCCTGGGAAAGAAAACTCACCAGTCCAGGTTCCTGATGTCAGTTTGTAGGGCTCCCCTGGGACTCTCAGGGCAGCACAAGTATGAGGTGGGGGCAGCTCCTGTCTGGGACTTATCCTTCGATGTTCCGATTTTTTGCAGTCAGCTGCCCGCTCAGGGCCACAGGACTCGGAGCGCAAACATCGGCTCTTTTCCCTGGGAAAGAAAACTCACCAGTCCAGGTTCCTGATGTCAGTTTGTAGGGCTCCCGTGGGACTGTCAGGGCAGCACAAGGATGAGGTGGGGGCAGCTCCTGTCTGGGACTTATCCTTCGATGTTCCGATTTTTTGCACTCAGCTGCCCGCTCAGGGCCACAGGACTCGGAGCGCAAACATCGGCTCTTTTCCCTGGGAAAGAAAACTCACCAGTCCAGGTTCCTGATGTCAGTTTGTAGGGCTCCCCTGGGACTCTCAGGGCAGCACAAGTATGAGGTGGGGGCAGCTCCTGTCTGGGACTTATCCTTCGATGTTCCGATTTTTTGCAGTCAGCTGCCCGCTCAGGGCCATAGGACTCAGAGTGCAAACATCGGCTCATTTACCTGGGAAAGAAAACTCACCAGTCCAGGTTCCTGATGTCAGTTTGTAGGGCTCCCCTGGGACTCTCAGGGCAGCACAAGTATGAGGTGGGGGCAGCTCCTGTCTGGGACTTATCCTTCGATGTTCCGATTTTTTGCACTCAGCTGCCCACTCAGGGCCACAGGACTCGGGGCGCAAACATCGGCTCTTTTCCCTGGGAAAGAAAACTCACCAGTCCAGGTTCCTGATGTCAGTTTGTAGGGCTCCCCTGGGACTCTCAGGGCAGCACAAGTATGAGGTGGGGGCAGCTCCTGTCTGGGACTTATCCTTCGATGTTCCGATTTTTTGCACTCAGCTGCCCGCTCAGGGCCACAGGACTCGGAGCGCAAACATCGGCTCTTTTCCCTGGGAAAGAAAACTCACCAGTCCAGGTTCCTGATGTCAGTTTGTAGGGCTCCCCTGGGACTCTCAGGGCAGCACAAGTATGAGGTGGGGGCAGTTCCTGTCTGGGACTTATCCTTCGATGTTCCGATTTTTTGCACTCAGCTGCCCGCTCAGGGCCACAGGACTCGGAGCGCAAACATCGGCTCTTTTCCCTGGGAAAGAAAACTCACCAGTCCAGGTTCCTGATGTCAGTTTGTAGGGCTCCCCTGGGACTCTCAGGGCAGCACAAGTATGAGGTGGGGGCAGCTCCTGTCTGGGACTTATCCTTCGATGTTCCGATTTTTTGCACTCAGCTGCCCGCTCAGGGCCACAGGACTCGGAGCGCAAACATCGGCTCTTTTCCCTGGGAAAGAAAACTCACCAGTCCAGGTTCCTGATGTCAGTTTGTAGGGCTCCCCTGGGACTCTCAGGGCAGCACAAGTATGAGGTGGGGGCAGCTCCTGTCTGGGACTTATCCTTTGATGTTCCGATTTTTTGCACTCAGCTGCCCACTCAGGGCCACAGGACTCGGGGCGCAAACATCGGCTCTTTTCCCTGGGAAAGAAAACTCACCAGTCCAGGTTCCTGATGTCAGTTTGTAGGGCTCCCCTGGGACTCTCAGGGCAGCACAAGTATGAGGTGGGGGCAGCTTCTGTCTGGGACTTATCCTTCGATGTTCCGATTTTTTGCACTCAGCTGCCCGCTCAGGGCCACAGGACTCGGAGCGCAAACATCGGCTCTTTACCCTGGGAAAGAAAACTCACCAGTCCAGGTTCCTGATGTCAGTTTGTAGGGCTCCCCAGGGACTCTCAGGGCAGCACAAGGATGAGGTGGGGGCAGCTCCTGTCTGGGACTTATCCTTCGATGTTCCGATTTTTTGCACTCAGCTGCCCGCTCAGGGCCACAGGACTCGGAGCGCAAACATCGGCTCTTTTCCCTGGGAAAGAAAACTCACCAGTCCAGGTTCCTGATGTCAGTTTGTAGGGCTCTCCTGGGACTGTCAGTGCAGCACAAGTATGAGGTGGGGGCAGCTCCTGTCTGGGACTTATCCTTCGATGTTCCGATTTTTGCAGTCAGCTGCCCGCTCAGGGCCACAGGACTCGGAGTGCAAACATCGGCTCTTTTCCCTGGGAAAGAAAACTCACCAGTCCAGGTTCCTGATGTCAGTTTGTAGGGCTCCCCTGGGACTCTCAGGGCAGCACAAGTATGAGGTGGGGGCAGCTCCTGTCTGGGACTTATCCTTCGATGTTCCGATTTTTTGCAGTCAGCTGCCCGCTCAAAGCCACAGGACTCGGAGCGCAAACATTGGCTCTTTTCCCTGGGAAAGAAAACTCACCAGTCCAGGTTCCTGATGTCAGTTTGTAGGGCTCCCCTGGGACTCTCAGGGCAGCACAAGGATGAGGTGGGGGCAGCTCCTGTCTGGGACTTATCCTTCGATGTTCCGATTTTTTGCACTCAGCTGCCCGCTCAGGGCCACAGGACTCGGAGCGCAAACATCGGCTCTTTTCCCTGGGAAAGAAAACTCACCAGTCCAGGTTCCTGATGTCAGTTTGTAGGGCTCTCCTGGGACTGTCAGGGCAGCACAAGTATGAGGTGGGGGCAGCTCCTGCCTGGGACTTATCCTCCGATGTTCGGATTTATGCAGTCAGCTGCCTGCTCAGGGCCACAGGACTCGGGGCGCAAACATCGGCTCTTTCCCCTGGGAAAAAAAACTCACCAGTCCAGGTTCCTGATGTCAGTTTGTAGGGCTCCCGTGGGACTCTCAGGGCAGCACAAGTATGAGGTGGGGGCAGCTCCTGTCTGGGACTTATCCTTCGATGTTCCGATTTTTTGCACTCAGCTGCCCGCTCAGGGCCACAGGACTCGGAGCGCAAACATCGGCTCTTTTCCCTGGGAAAGAAAACTCACCAGTCCAGGTTCCTGATGTCAGTTTGTAGGGCTCCCCTGGGACTCTCAGGGCAGCACAAGTATGAGGTGGGGGCAGCTCCTGTCTGGGACTTATCCTTCGATGTTCCGATTTTTTGCACTCAGCTGCCCGCTGAGGGCCACAGGACTCGGAGTGCAAACATCGGCTCATTTCCCTGGGAAAGAAAACTCACCAGTCCAGGTTCCTGATGTCAGTTTGTAGGGCTCCCCTGGGACTCTCAGGGCAGCACAAGTATGAGGTGGGGGCAGCTCCTGTCTGGGACTTATCCTTCAATGTTCCGATTTTTTGCAGTCAGCTGCCCGCTCAGGGCCACAGGACTCGGAGCGCAAACATCGGCTCTTTTCCCTGGGAAAGAAAACTCACCAGTCCAGGTTCCTGATGTCAGTTTGTAGGGCTCTTTTTGGACTCTCAGGGCAGCACAAGTATGAGGTGGGGGCAGCTCCTGTCTGGGACTTATCCTTCGATGTTCCGATTTTTTGCACTCAGCTGCCCGCTCAGGGCCACAGGACTCGGAGTGCAAACATCGGCTCTTTTCCCTGGGAAAGAAAACTCACCAGTCCAGGTTCCTGATGTCAGTTTGTAGGGCTCCCCTGGGACTCTCAGGGCAGCACAAGTATGAGGTGGGGGCAGCTCCTGTCTGGGACTTATCCTTCGATGTTCCGATTTTTTGCACTCAGCTGCCCGCTCAGGGCCACAGGACTCGGAGTGCAAACATCGGCTCTTTTCCCTGGGAAAGAAAACTCACCAGTCCAGGTTCCTGATGTCAGTTTGTAGGGCTCTTTTTGGACTCTCAGGGCAGCACAAGTATGAGGTGGGGGCAGCTCCTGTCTGGGACTTATCCTTCGATGTTCCGATTTTTTGCACTCAGCTGCCCGCTCAGGGCCACAGGACTCGGAGCGCAAACATCGGCTCTTTTCCCTGGGAAAGAAAACTCACCAGTCCAGGTTCCTGATGTCAGTTTGTAGGGCTCCCCTGGGACTCTCAGGGCAGCACAAGTATGAGGTGGGGGCAGCTCCTGTCTGGGACTTATCCTTCGATGTTCCGATTTTTTGCACTCAGCTGCCCACTCAGGGCCACAGGACTCGGAGCGCAAACATCGGCTCTTTTCCCTGGGAAAGAAAACTCACCAGTCCAGGTTCCTGATGTCAGTTTGTAGGGCTCCCCTGGGACTCTCAGGGCAGCACAAGTATGAGGTGGGGGCAGCTCCTGTCTGGGACTTATCCTTCGATGTTCCGATTTTTTGCAGTCAGCTGCCCGCTCAGGGCCACAGGACTCGGGGCGCAAACATCGGCTCTTTTCCCTGGGAAAGAAAACTCACCAGTCCAGGTTCCTGATGTCAGTTTGTAGGGCTCCCCAGGGACTCTCAGGGCAGCACAAGGATGAAGTGGGGGCAGCTCCTGTCTGGGACTTATCCTTCGATGTTCCGATTTTTTGCACTCAGCTGCCCGCTCAGGGCCACGGGACTCGGAGCGCAAACATCGGCTCTTTTCCCTGGGAAAGAAAACTCACCAGTCCAGGTTCCTGATGTCAGTTTGTAGGGCTCTACTGGGACTCTCAGGGAAGCACAAGTATGAGGTGGGGGCAGCTCCTGTCTGGGACTTATCCTTCGATGTTCCGATTTTTGCAGTCTGCTGCCCGCTCAGGGCCACAGGACTCGGAG
This sequence comes from Taeniopygia guttata, assembly GCF_048771995.1. Lineage (NCBI taxonomy): Eukaryota > Metazoa > Chordata > Aves > Passeriformes > Estrildidae > Taeniopygia > Taeniopygia guttata. The sequence goes on from NC_133057.1 coordinate 320,619, forward strand.
TGCAAACATCGGCTCTTTTCCCTGGGAAAGAAAACTCACCAGTCCAGGTTCCTGATGTCAGTTTGTAGGGCTCCCCTGGGACTCTCAGGGCAGCACAAGTATGAGGTGGGGGCAGCTCCTGTCTGGGACTTATCCTTCGATGTTCCGATTTTTTGCACTCAGCTGCCCGCTCAGGGCCACAGGACTCGGAGCGCAAACATCGGCTCTTTTCCCTGGGAAGAAAACTCACCAGTCCAGGTTCCTGATGTCAGTTTGTAGGGCTCTTTTTGGACTCTCAGGGCAGCACAAGTATGAGGTGGGGGCAGCTCCTGTCTGGGACTTATCCTTCGATGTTCCGATTTTTTGCACTCAGCTGCCCGCTCAGGGCCACAGGACTCGGAGCGCAAACATCGGCTCTTTTCCCTGGGAAAGAAAACTCACCAGTCCAGGTTCCTGATGTCAGTTTGTAGGGCTCCCCTGGGACTCTCAGGGCAGCACAAGTATGAGGTGGGGGCAGCTCCTGTCTGGGACTTATCCTTCGATGTTCCGATTTTTTGCAGTCAGCTGCCCGCTCAAAGCCACAGGACTCGGAGCGCAAACATCGGCTCTTTTCCCTGGGAAAGAAAACTCACCAGTCCAGGTTCCTGATGTCAGTTTGTAGGGCTCCCGTGGGACTCTCAGGGCAGCACAAGTATGAGGTGGGGGCAGCTCCTGTCTGGGACTTATCCTTCGATGTTCCAATTTTTTGCACTCAGCTGCCCGCTCAGGGCCACAGGACTCGGAGCGCAAACATCGGCTCTTTTCCCTGGGAAAGAAAACTCACCAGTCCAGGTTCCTGATGTCAGTTTGTAGGGCTCTTTTTGGACTCTCAGGGCAGCACAAGTATGAGGTGGGGGCAGCTCCTGTCTGGGACTTATCCTTCGATGTTCCGATTTTTTGCAGTCAGCTGCCCGCTCAGGGCCACAGGACTCGGAGTGCAAACATCGGCTCTTTTCCCTGGGAAAGAAAACTCACCAGTCCAGGTTCCTGATGTCAGTTTGTAGGGCTCCCCTGGGACTCTCAGGGCAGCACAAGTATGAGGTGGGGGCAGCTCCTGTCTGGGACTTATCCTTCGATGTTCCGATTTTTTGCAGTCAGCTGCCCGCTCAGGGCCACAGGACTCGGAGCGCAAATATCGGCTCTTTTCCCTGGGAAAGAAAACTCACCAGTCCAGGTTCCTGATGTCAGTTTGTAGGGCTCCCCTGGGACGCTCAGGACAGCACAATTTTGAGGTGGGGGCAGCTCCTGTCTGGGACTTATCCTTCGATGTTCGGATTTTTTGCACTCAGCTGCCCGCTCAGGGCCACAGGACTCGGAGCGCAAACATCGGCTCTTTTCCCTGGGAAAGAAAACTCACCAGTCCAGGTTCCTGATGTCAGTTTGTAGGGCTCTTTTTGGACTCTCAGGGCAGCACAAGTATGAGGTGGGGGCAGCTCCTGTCTGAGACTTATCCTTCGATGTTCGGATTTTTTGCAGTCAGCTGCCTGCTCAGGGCCACAGGACTCGGGGCACAAACATCGGCTCTTTTCCCTGGGAAAGAAAACTCACCAGTCCAGGTTCCTGATGTCGGTTTGTAGGGCTCCCCCGGGACTGTCAGGGCAGCACAAGTATGAGGTGGGGGCAGCTCCTTTCTGGGACTTATCCTTCGATGTTCCGATTTTTTGCACTCAGCTGCCCGCTCAGGGCCACAGGACTCGGAGCGCAAACATCGGCTCTTTTCCCTGGGAAAGAAAACTCACCAGTCCAGGTTCCTGATGTCAGTTTGTAGGGCTCTCCTGGGACTCTCAGGGAAGCACAAGTATGAGGTGGGGGCAGCTCCTGTCTGGGACTTATCCTTCGATGTTCGGATTTTTTGCAGTCAGCTGCCCACTCAAAGCCACAGGACTCGGAGCGCAAACATCGGCTCTTTTCCCTGGGAAAGAAAACTCACCAGTCCAGGTTCCTGATGTCAGTTTGTAGGGCTCCCCTGGGACTCTCAGGGCAGCACAAGTATGAGGTGGGGGCAGCTCCTGTCTGGGACTTATCCTTCGATGTTCCGATTTTTTGCACTCAGCTGCCCGCTCAGGGCCACAGGACTCGGAGCGCAAACATCGGCTCTTTTCCCTGGGAAAGAAAACTCACCAGTCCAGGTTCCTGATGTCAGTTTGTAGGGCTCCCCTGGGACTCTCAGGGCAGCACAAGTATGAGGTGGGGGCAGCTCCTGTCTGGGACTTATCCTTCAATGTTCCGATTTTTTGCAGTCAGCTGCCCGCTCAGGGCCACAGGACTCAGAGCGCAAACATCGGCTCTTTTCCCTGGGAAAGAAAACTCACCAGTCCAGGTTCCTGATGTCAGTTTGTAGGGCTCCCCTGGGACTCTCAGGGCAGCACAAGTATGAGGTGGGGGCAGCTCCTGTCTGGGACTTATCCTTCGATGTTCCGATTTTTTGCACTCAGCTGCCCGCTCAGGGCCACAGGACTCGGAGCGCAAACATCGGCTCTTTTCCCTGGGAAAGAAAACTCACCAGTCCAGGTTCCTGATGTCAGTTTGTAGGGCTCCCCTGGGACTCTCAGGGCAGCACAAGTATGAGGTGGGGGCAGCTCCTGTCTGGGACTTATCCTTCAATGTTCCGATTTTTTGCAGTCAGCTGCCCGCTCAGGGCCACAGGACTCAGAGCGCAAACATCGGCTCTTTTCCCTGGGAAAGAAAACTCACCAGTCCAGGTTCCTGATGTCAGTTTGTAGGGCTCCCCTGGGACTCTCAGGGCAGCACAAGTATGAGGTGGGGGCAGCTCCTGTCTGGGACTTATCCTTCGATGTTCCGATTTTTTGCACTCAGCTGCCCGCTCAGGGCCACAGGACTCGGAGCGCAAACATCGGCTCTTTTCCCTGGGAAAGAAAACTCACCAGTCCAGGTTCCTGATGTCAGTTTGTAGGGCTCCCCTGGGACTCTCAGGGCAGCACAAGTATGAGGTGGGGGCAGCTCCTGTCTGGGACTTATCCTTCGATGTTCCGATTTTTTGCACTCAGCTGCCCGCTCAGGGCCACAGGACTCGGGGCGCAAACATCGGCTCTTTTCCCTGGGAAAGAAAACTCACCAGTCCAGGTTCCTGATGTCAGTTTGTAGGGCTCCCCAGGGACTCTCAGGGCAGCACAAGGATGAGGTGGGGGCAGCTCCTGTCTGGGACTTATCCTTCGATGTTCCGATTTTTTGCACTCAGCTGCCCGCTCAGGGCCACGGGACTCGGAGCGCAAACATCGGCTCTTTTCCCTGGGAAAGAAAACTCACCAGTCCAGGTTCCTGATGTCAGTTTGTAGGGCTCTCCTGGGACTGTCAGTGCAGCACAAGTATGAGGTGGGGGCAGCTCCTGTCTGGGACTTATCCTTCGATGTTCCGATTTTTGCAGTCTGCTGCCCGCTCAGGGCCACAGGACTCGGAGTGCAAACATCGGCTCTTTTCCCTGGGAAAGAAAACTCACCAGTCCAGGTTCCTGATGTCAGTTTGTAGGGCTCCCCTGGGACTCTCAGGGCAGCACAAGTATGAGGTGGGGGCAGCTCCTGTCTGGGACTTATCCTTCGATGTTCCGATTTTTTGCACTCAGCTGCCCACTCAGGGCCACAGGACTCGGAGCGCAAACATCGGCTCTTTTCCCTGGGAAAGAAAACTCACCAGTCCAGGTTCCTGATGTCAGTTTGTAGGGCTCCCCTGGGACTCTCAGGGCAGCACAAGTATGAGGTGGGGGCAGCTCCTGTCTGGGACTTATCCTTCGATGTTCGGATTTTTTGCACTCAGCTGCCCGCTCAGGGCCACAGGACTCGGAGCGCAAACATCGGCTCTTTTCCCTGGGAAAGAAAACTCATCAGTCCAGGTTCCTGATGTCAGTTTGTAGGGCTCCCCTGGGACTCTCAGGGCAGCACAAGTATGAGGTGGGGGCAGCTCCTGTCTGGGACTTATCCTTCGATGTTCCGATTTTTTGCAGTCAGCTGCCCGCTCAAAGCCACAGGACTCGGAGCGCAAACATCGGCTCTTTTCCCTGGGAAAGAAAACTCACCAGTCCAGGTTCCTGATGTCAGTTTGTAGGGCTCTCCTGGGACTGTCAGTGCAGCACAAGTATGAGGTGGGGGCAGCTCCTGCCTGGGACTTATCCTTCGATGTTCGGATTTTTGCAGTCAGCTGCCTGCTCAGGGCCACAGGACTCGGGGCGCAAACATCGGCTCTTTCCCCTGGGAAAAAAAACTCACCAGTCCAGGTTCCTGATGTCAGTTTGTAGGGCTCCCCTGGGACTCTCAGGGCAGCACAAGTATGAGGTGGGGGCAGCTCCTGTCTGGGACTTATCCTTCGATGTTCCGATTTTTTGCAGTCAGCTGCCCGCTCAGGGCAACAGGACTCGGAGCGCAAACATCGGCTCTTTTCCCTGGGAAAGAAAACTCACCAGTCCAGGTTCCTGATGTCAGTTTGTAGGGCTCCCCAGGGACTCTCAGGGCAGCACAAGTATGAGGTGGGGGCAGCTCCTGTCTGGGACTTATCCTTCGATGTTCCGATTTTTTGCACTCAGCTGCCCGCTCAGGGCCACAGGACTCGGAGCGCAAACATCGGCTCTTTTCCCTGGGAAAGAAAACTCACCAGTCCAGGTTCCTGATGTCAGTTTGTAGGGCTCCCCTGGGACTCTCAGGGCAGCACAAGTATGAGGTGGGGGCAGCTCCTGTCTGGGACTTATCCTTCGATGTTCCGATTTTTTGCACTCAGCTGCCCGCTCAGGGCCACAGGACTCGGAGCGCAAACATCGGCTCTTTTCCCTGGGAAAGAAAACTCACCAGTCCAGGTTCCTGATGTCAGTTTGTAGGGCTCCCCTGGGACTCTCAGGGCAGCACAAGTATGAGGTGGGGGCAGCTCCTGTCTGGGACTTATCCTTCAATGTTCCGATTTTTTGCAGTCAGCTGCCCGCTCAGGGCCACAGGACTCAGAGCGCAAACATCGGCTCTTTTCCCTGGGAAAGAAAACTCACCAGTCCAGGTTCCTGATGTCAGTTTGTAGGGCTCCCCTGGGACTCTCAGGGCAGCACAAGTATGAGGTGGGGGCAGCTCCTGTCTGGGACTTATCCTTCGATGTTCCGATTTTTTGCACTCAGCTGCCCGCTCAGGGCCACAGGACTCGGAGCGCAAACATCGGCTCTTTTCCCTGGGAAAGAAAACTCACCAGTCCAGGTTCCTGATGTCAGTTTGTAGGGCTCCCCTGGGACTCTCAGGGCAGCACAAGTATGAGGTGGGGGCAGCTCCTGTCTGGGACTTATCCTTCGATGTTCCGATTTTTTGCACTCAGCTGCCCGCTCAGGGCCACAGGACTCGGGGCGCAAACATCGGCTCTTTTCCCTGGGAAAGAAAACTCACCAGTCCAGGTTCCTGATGTCAGTTTGTAGGGCTCCCCAGGGACTCTCAGGGCAGCACAAGGATGAGGTGGGGGCAGCTCCTGTCTGGGACTTATCTTTCGATGTTCCGATTTTTTGCACTCAGCTGCCCGCTCAGGGCCACGGGACTCGGAGCGCAAACATCGGCTCTTTTCCCTGGGAAAGAAAACTCACCAGTCCAGGTTCCTGATGTCAGTTTGTAGGGCTCTCCTGGGACTGTCAGTGCAGCACAAGTATGAGGTGGGGGCAGCTCCTGTCTGGGACTTATCCTTCGATGTTCCGATTTTTGCAGTCTGCGGCCCGCTCAGGGCCACAGGACTCGGAGTGCAAATATCGGCTCTTTTCCCTGGGAAAGAAAACTCACCAGTCCAGGTTCCTGATGTCAGTTTGTAGGGCTCCCCTGGGACTCTCAGGGCAGCACAAGTATGAGGTGGGGGCAGCTCCTGTCTGGGACTTATCCTTCGATGTTCCGATTTTTTGCACTCAGCTGCCCACTCAGGGCCACAGGACTCGGAGCGCAAACATCGGCTCTTTTCCCTGGGAAAGAAAACTCACCAGTCCAGGTTCCTGATGTCAGTTTGTAGGGCTCTTTTTGGACTCTCAGGGCAGCACAAGTATGAGGTGGGGGCAGCTCCTGTCTGGGACTTATCCTTCGATGTTCGGATTTTTTGCACTCAGCTGCCCGCTCAGGGCCACAGGACTCGGAGCGCAAACATCGGCTCTTTTCCCTGGGAAGAAAACTCATCAGTCCAGGTTCCTGATGTCAGTTTGTAGGGCTCCCCTGGGACTCTCAGGGCAGCACAAGTATGAGGTGGGGGCAGCTCCTGTCTGGGACTTATCCTTCGATGTTCCGATTTTTTGCAGTCAGCTGCCCGCTCAAAGCCACAGGACTCGGAGCGCAAACATCGGCTCTTTTCCCTGGGAAAGAAAACTCACCAGTCCAGGTTCCTGATGTCAGTTTGTAGGGCTCTCCTGGGACTGTCAGTGCAGCACAAGTATGAGGTGGGGGCAGCTCCTTCCTGGGACTTATCCTTCGATGTTCGGATTTTTGCAGTCAGCTGCCTGCTCAGGGCCACAGGACTCGGGGCGCAAACATCGGCTCTTTCCCCTGGGAAAAAAAACTCACCAGTCCAGGTTCCTGATGTCAGTTTGTAGGGCTCCCCTGGGACTCTCAGGGCAGCACAAGTATGAGGTGGGGGCAGCTCCTGTCTGGGACTTATCCTTCGATGTTCCGATTTTTTGCAGTCAGCTGCCCGCTCAGGGCCACAGGACTCGGAGCGCAAACATCGGCTCTTTTCCCTGGGAAAGAAAACTCACCAGTCCAGGTTCCTGATGTCAGTTTGTAGGGCTCCCCAGGGACTCTCAGGGCAGCACAAGTATGAGGTGGGGGCAGCTCCTGTCTGGGACTTATCCTTCGATGTTCCGATTTTTTGCACTCAGCTGCCCGCTCAGGGCCACAGGACTCGGAGCGCAAACATCGGCTCTTTTCCCTGGGAAAGAAAACTCACCAGTCCAGGTTCCTGATGTCAGTTTGTAGGGCTCTTTTTGGACTCTCAGGGCAGCACAAGTATGAGGTGGGGGCAGCTCCTGTCTGGGACTTATCCTTCGATGTTCCGATTTTTTGCAGTCAGCTGCCTGCACAGGGCCACAGGACTCGGGGCACAAACATCGGCTCTTTTCCCTGGGAAAGAAAACTCACCAGTCCAGGTTCCTGATGTCAGTTTGTAGGGCTCCCCCGGGACTGTCGTGGCAGCACAAGTATGAGGTGGGGGCAGCTCCTTTCTGGGACTTATCCTTCGATGTTCCGATTTTTTGCACTCAGCTGCCCGCTCAGGGCCACAGGACTCGGAGCGCAAACATCGGCTCTTTTCCCTGGGAAAGAAAACTCACCAGTCCAGGTTCCTGATGTCAGTTTGTAGGGCTCTACTGGGACTCTCAGGGAAGCACAAGTATGAGGTGGGGGCAGCTCCTGTCTGGGACTTATCCTTCGATGTTCGGATTTTTTGCAGTCAGCTGCCCACTCAAAGCCACAGGACTCGGAGCGCAAACATCGGCTCTTTTCCCTGGGAAAGAAAACTCACCAGTCCAGGTTCCTGATGTCAGTTTGTAGGGCTCCCCTGGGACTCTCAGGGCAGCACAAGTATGAGGTGGGGGCAGCTCCTGTCTGGGACTTATCCTTCGATGTTCCGATTTTTTGCACTCAGCTGCCCGCTCAGGGCCACAGGACTCGGAGCGCAAACATCGGCTCTTTTCCCTGGGAAAGAAAACTCACCAGTCCAGGTTCCTGATGTCAGTTTGTAGGGCTCCCCTGGGACTCTCAGGGCAGCACAAGTATGAGGTGGGGGCAGCTCCTGTCTGGGACTTATCCTTCGATGTTCCGATTTTTTGCACTCAGCTGCCCGCTCAGGGCCACAGGACTCGGAGCGCAAACATCGGCTCTTTTCCCTGGGAAAGAAAACTCACCAGTCCAGGTTCCTGATGTCAGTTTGTAGGGCTCCCCTGGGACTCTCAGGGCAGCACAAGTATGAGGTGGGGGCAGCTCCTGTCTGGGACTTATCCTTCAATGTTCCGATTTTTTGCACTCAGCTACCCGCTCAGGGCCACAGGACTCGGAGCGCAAACATCGGCTCTTTTCCCTGGGAAAGAAAACTCACCAGTCCAGGTTCCTGATGTCAGTTTGTAGGGCTCTCCTGGGACTCTCAGGGCAGCACAAGTATGAGGTGGGGGCAGCTCCTGTCTGGGACTTATCCTTCGATGTTCCGATTTTTTGCACTCAGCTGCCCGCTCAGGGCCACAGGACTCGGAGCGCAAACATCGGCTCTTTTCCCTGGAAAAGAAAACTCACCAGTCCAGGTTCCTGATTTCAGTTTGTAGGTCTCTTTTTGGACTCTCAGGGCAGCACAAGTATGAGGTGGGGGCAGCTCCTGTCTGGGACTTATCCTTCGATGTTCCGATTTTTTGCACTCAGCTGCCCGCTCAGGGCCACAGGACTCGGAGCGCAAATATCGGCTCTTTTCCCTGGGAAAGAAAACTCACCAGTCCAGGTTCCTGATGTCAGTTTGTAGGGCTCCCCTGGGACTCTCAGGGCAGCACAAGTATGAGGTGGGGGCAGCTCCTGTCTGGGACTTATCCTTTGATGTTCCGATTTTTTGCACTCAGCTGCCCACTCAGGGCCACAGGACTCGGTGCGCAAACATCGGCTCTTTTCCCTGGGAAAGAAAACTCACCAGTCCAGGTTCCTGATGTCAGTTTGTAGGGCTCCCCTGGGACTCTCAGGGCAGCACAAGTATGAGGTGGGGGCAGCTCCTGTCTGGGACTTATCCTTCGATGTTCCGATTTTTTGCAGTCAGCTGCCCGCTCAGGGCCACAGGACTCGGAGCGCAAACATCGGCTCTTTTCCCTGGGAAAGAAAACTCACCAGTCCAGGTTCCTGATGTCAGTTTGTAGGGCTCCCCTGGGACTGTCAGGGCAGCACAAGTATGAGGTGGGGGCAGCTCCTGTCTGGGACTTATCCTTCGATGTTCCGATTTTTTGAACTCAGCTGCCCGCTCAGGGCCACAGGACTCGGAGCGCAAACATCGGCTCTTTTCCCTGGGAAAGAAAACTCACCAGTCCAGGTTCCTGATGTCAGTTTGTAGGGCTCCCCAGGGACTCTCAGGGCAGCACAAGGATGAGGTGGGGGCAGCTCCTGTCTGGGACTTATCCTTCGATGTTCCGATTTTTTGCACTCAGCTGCCCGCTCAGGGCCACAAGACTCGGAGCGCAAACATCGGCTCTTTTCCCTGGGAAAGAAAACTCACCAGTCCAGGTTCCTGATGTCAGTTTGTAGGGCTCTCCTGGGACTGTCAGTGCAGCACAAGTATGAGGTGGGGGCAGCTCCTGTCTGGGACTTATACTTCGATGTTCCGATTTTTGCAGTCAGCTGCCCGCTCAGGGCCACAGGACTCGGAGTGCAAACATCGGCTCTTTTCCCTGGGAAAGAAAACTCACCAGTCCAGGTTCCTGATGTCAGTTTGTAGGGCTCCCCTGGGACTCTCAGGGCAGCACAAGTATGAGGTGGGGGCAGCTCCTGTCTGGGACTTATCCTTCGATGTTCCGATTTTTTGCAGTCAGCTGCCCGCTCAGGGCCACAGGACTCGGAGCGCAAACATCGGCTCTTTTCCCTGGGAAAGAAAACTCACCAGTCCAGGTTCCTGATGTCAGTTTGTAGGGCTCCCCTGGGACTCTCAGGGCAGCACAAGGATGAGGTGGGGGCAGCTCTTGTCTGGGACTTATCCTTCGATGTTCCGATTTTTTGAACTCAGCTGCCTGCTCAGGGCCACAGGACTCGGAGCGCAAACATCGGCTCTTTTCCCTGGGAAAGAAAACTCACCAGTCCAGGTTCCTGATGTCAGTTTGTAGGGCTCCCCTGGGACTCTCAGGGCAGTACAAGTATGAGGTGGGGGCAGCTCCTGTCTGGGACTTATCCTTCGATGTTCCGATTTTTTGCACTCAGCTGCCCACTCAGGGCCACAGGACTCGGGGCGCAAACATCGGCTCTTTTCCCTGGGAAAGAAAACTCACCAGTCCAGGTTCCTGATGTCAGTTTGTAGGGCTCTCCTGGGACTGTCAGTGCAGCACAAGTATGAGGTGGGGGCAGCTCCTGCCTGGGACTTATCCTTCGATGTTCGGATTTTTTGCAGTCAGCTGCCTGCTCAGGGCCACAGGACTCGGGGCGCAAACATCGGCTCTTTCCCCTGGGAAAAAAAACTCACCAGTCCAGGTTCCTGATGTCAGTTTGTAGGGCTCCCGTGGGACTGTCAGTGCAGCAGAAGTATGAGGTGGGGGCAGCTCCTGTCTGGGACTTATCCTTCGATGTTCCGATTTTTTGCACTCAGCTGCCCGCTCAGGGCCACAGGACTCGGAGCGCAAACATCGGCTCTTTTCCCTGGGAAAGAAAACTCACCAGTCCAGGTTCCTGATGTCAGTTTGTAGGGCTCCCCTGGGACTCTCAGGGCAGCACAAGTATGAGGTGGGGGCAGCTCCTGTCTGGGACTTATCCTTCGATGTTCCGATTTTTTGCAGTCAGCTGCCCGCTCAGGGCCACAGGACTCGGAGCGCAAACATCGGCTCTTTTCCCTGGGAAAGAAAACTCACCAGTCCAGGTTCCTGATGTCAGTTTGTAGGGCTCCCCAGGGACTCTCAGAGCAGCACAAGTATGAGGTGGGGGCAGCTCCTGTCTGGGACTTATCCTTCATTGTTCCGATTTTTTGCAGTCAGCTGCCCGCTCAGGGCCACAGGACTCGGAGTGCAAACATCGGCTCATTTCCCTGGGAAAGAAAACTCACCAGTCCAGGTTCCTGATGTCAGTTTGTAGGGCTCCCCTGGGACTCTCAGGGCAGCACAAGTATGAGGTGGGGGCAGCTCCTGTCTGGGACTTATCCTTCAATGTTCCGATTTTTTGCACTCAGCTGCCCGCTCAGGGCCACAGGACTCGGAGCGCAAACATCGGCTCTTTTCCCTGGGAAAGAAAACTCACCAGTCCAGGTTCCTGATGTCAGTTTGTAGGGCTCTTTTTGGACTCTCAGGGCAGCACAAGTATGAGGTGGGGGCAGCTCCTGTCTGGGACTTATCCTTCGATGTTCCGATTTTTTGCACTCAGCTGCCCGCTCAGGGCCACAGGACTCGGAGCGCAAACATCGGCTCTTTTCCCTGGGAAAGAAAACTCACCAGTCCAGGTTCCTGATGTCAGTTTGTAGGGCTCCCCTGGGACTCTCAGGGCAGCACAAGTATGAGGTGGGGGCAGCTCCTGTCTGGGACTTATCCTTCGATGTTCCGATTTTTTGCAGTCAGCTGCCCACTCAGGGCCACAGGACTCGGAGCGCAAACATCGGCTCTTTTCCCTGGGAAAGAAAACTCACCAGTCCAGGTTCCTGATGTCAGTTTGTAGGGCTCCCCTGGGACTCTCAGGGCAGCACAAGTATGAGGTGGGGGCAGCTCCTGTCTGGGACTTATCCTTCGATGTTCCGATTTTTTGCAGTCAGCTGCCCGCTCAGGGCCACAGGACTCGGAGCGCAAACATCAGCTCTTTTCCCTGGGAAAGAAAACTCACCAGTCCAGGTTCCTGCTGTCAGTTTGTAGGGCTCCCCAGGGACTCTCAGGGCAGCACAAGTATGAGGTGGGGGCAGCTCCTGTCTGGGACTTATCCTTCGATGTTCCGATTTTTTGCACTCAGCTGCCCGCTCAGGGCCACAGGACTCGGAGCGCAAACATCGGCTCTTTTCCCTGGGAAAGAAAACTCACCAGTCCAGGTTCCTGATGTCAGTTTGTAGGGCTCCCCTGGGACTCTCAGGGCAGCACAAGTATGAGGTGGGGGCAGCTCCTGTCTGGGACTTATCCTTCGATGTTCCGATTTTTTGCACTCAGCTGCCCACTCAGGGCCACAGGACTCGGAGCGCAAACATCGGCTCTTTTCCCTGGGAAAGAAAACTCACCAGTCCAGGTTCCTGATGTCAGTTTGTAGGGCTCCCCTGGGACTCTCAGGGCAGCACAAGTATGAGGTGGGGGCAGCTCCTGTCTGGGACTTATCCTTCGATGTTCGGATTTTTTGCAGTCAGCTGCCCGCTCAAAGCCACAGGACTCGGAGCGCAAACATTGGCTCTTTTCCCTGGGAAAGAAAACTCACCAGTCCAGGTTCCTGATGTCAGTTTGTAGGGCTCCCCTGGGACTCTCAGGGCAGCACAAGGATGAGGTGGGGGCAGCTCCTGTCTGGGACTTATCCTTCGATGTTCCGATTTTTTGCACTCAGCTGCCCGCTCAGGGCCACAGGACTCGGAGCGCAAACATCGGCTCTTTTCCCTGGGAAAGAAAACTCACCAGTCCAGGTTCCTGATGTCAGTTTGTAGGGCTCCCCTGGGACTCTCAGGGCAGCACAAGTATGAGGTGGGGGCAGCTCCTGTCTGGGACTTATCCTTCGATGTTCCGATTTTTTGCACTCAGCTGCCCGCTCAGGGCCACAGGACTCGGAGCGCAAACATCGGCTCTTTTCCCTGGGAAAGAAAACTCACCAGTCCAGGTTCCTGATGTCAGTTTGTAGGGCTCCCCAGGGACTCTCAGAGCAGCACAAGTATGAGGTGGGGGCAGCTCCTGTCTGGGACTTATCCTTCATTGTTCCGATTTTTTGCAGTCAGCTGCCCGCTCAGGGCCACAGGACTCGGAGTGCAAACATCGGCTCATTTCCCTGGGAAAGAAAACTCACCAGTCCAGGTTCCTGATGTCAGTTTGTAGGGCTCCCCTGGGACTCTCAGGGCAGCACAAGTATGAGGTGGGGGCAGCTCCTGTCTGGGACTTATCCTTCAATGTTCCGATTTTTTGCACTCAGCTGCCCACTCAGGGCCACAGGACTCGGGGCGCAAACATCGGCTCTTTTCCCTGGGAAAGAAAACTCACCAGTCCAGGTTCCTGATGTCAGTTTGTAGGGCTCTCCTGGGACTGTCAGTGCAGCACAAGTATGAGGTGGGGGCAGCTCCTGTCTGGGACTTATCCTTCGATGTTCCGATTTTTGCAGTCTGCTGCCCGCTCAGGGCCACAGGACTCGGAGTGCAAACATCGGCTCTTTTCCCTGGGAAAGAAAACTCACCAGTCCAGGTTCCTGATGTCAGTTTGTAGGGCTCCCCTGGGACTCTCAGGGCAGCACAAGTATGAGGTGGGGGCAGCTCCTGTCTGGGACTTATCCTTCGATGTTCCGATTTTTTGCACTCAGCTGCCCGCTCAGGGCCACAGGACTCGGAGCGCAAACATCGGCTCTTTTCCCTGGGAAAGAAAACTCACCAGTCCAGGTTCCTGATGTCAGTTTGTAGGGCTCTTTTTGGACTCTCAGGGCAGCACAAGTATGAGGTGGGGGCAGCTCCTGTCTGGGACTTATCCTTCGATGTTCCGATTTTTTGCAGTCAGCTGCCCGCTCAGGGCCACAGGACTCGGAGCGCAAACATCGGCTCTTTTCCCTGGGAAAGAAAACTCACCAGTCCAGGTTCCTGATGTCAGTTTGTAGGGCTCCCCTGGGACTCTCAGGGCAGCACAAGTATGAGGTGGGGGCAGCTCCTGTCTGGGACTTATCCTTCGATGTTCCGATTTTTTGCAGTCACCGGCCCGCTCAGGGCCACAGGACTCGGAGCGCAAACATCGGCTCTTTTCCCTGGGAAAGAAAACTCACCAGTCCAGGTTCCTGATGTCAGTTTGTAGGGCTCCCCAGGGACTCTCAGGGCAGCACAAGTATGAGGTGGGGGCAGCTCCTGTCTGGGACTTATCCTTCGATGTTCCGATTTTTTGCACTCAGCTGCCCCCTCAGGGCCACAGGACTCGGAGCGCAAACATCGGCTCTTTTCCCTGGGAAAGAAAACTCACCAGTCCAGGTTCCTGATGTCAGTTTGTAGGGCTCTTTTTGGACTCTCAGGGCAGCACAAGTATGAGGTGGGGGCAGCTCCTGTCTCGGACTTATCCTTCGATGTTCGGATTTTTTGCACTCAGCTGCCCGCTCAGGGCCACAGGACTCGGAGCGCAAACATCGGCTCTTTTCCCTGGGAAAGAAAACTCACCAGTCCAGGTTCCTGATGTCAGTTTGTAGGGCTCCCCTGGGACTCTCAGGGCAGCACAAGTATGAGGTGGGGGCAGCTCCTGTCTGGGACTTATCCTTCGATGTTCCGATTTTTTGCACTCAGCTGCCCACTCAGGGCCACAGGACTCGGAGCGCAAACATCGGCTCTTTTCCCTGGGAAAGAAAACTCACCAGTCCAGGTTCCTGATGTCAGTTTGTAGGGCTCTCCTGGGACTCTCAGGGAAGCACAAGTATGAGGTGGGGGCAGCTCCTGTCTGGGACTTATCCTTCGATGTTCGGATTTTTTGCAGTCAGCTGCCCACTCAAAGCCACAGGACTCGGAGCGCAAACATCGGCTCTTTTCCCTGGGAAAGAAAACTCACCAGTCCAGGTTCCTGATGTCAGTTTGTAGGGCTCCCCTGGGACTCTCAGGGCAGCACAAGTATGAGGTGGGGGCAGCTCCTGTCTGGGACTTATCCTTCGATGTTCCGATTTTTTGCACTCAGCTGCCCACTCAGGGCCACAGGACTCGGGGCGCAAACATCGGCTCTTTTCCCTGGGAAAGAAAACTCACCAGTCCAGGTTCCTGATGTCAGTTTGTAGGGCTCCCTTGGGACTCTCAGGGCAGCACAAGTATGAGGTGGGGGCAGCTCCTGTCTGGGACTTATCCTTCGATGTTCCGATTTTTTGCAGTCAGCTGCCCGCTCAGGGCCACAGGACTCGGGGCGCAAACATCGGCTCTTTTCCCTGGGAAAGAAAACTCACCAGTCCAGGTTCCTGATGTCAGTTTGTAGGGCTCCCCAGGGACTCTCAGGGCAGCACAAGGATGAGGTGGGGGCAGCTCCTGTCTGGGACTTATCCTTCGATGTTCCGATTTTTTGCACTCAGCTGCCCGCTCAGGGCCACGGGACTCGGAGCGCAAACATCGGCTCTTTTCCCTGGGAAAGAAAACTCACCAGTCCAGGTTCCTGATGTCAGTTTGTAGGGCTCCCCTGGGACTCTCAGGGCAGCACAAGTATGAGGTGGGGGCAGCTCCTGTGTGGGACTTATCCTTCGATGTTCCGATTTTTTGCAGTCAGCTGCCCGCTCAGGGCCACAGGACTCGGAGCGCAAACATCGGCTCTTTTCCCTGGGAAAGAAAACTCACCAGTCCAGGTTCCTGATGTCAGTTTGTAGGGCTCCCCCGGGACTGTCAGGGCAGCACAAGTATGAGGTGGGGGCAGCTCCTTTCTGGGACTTATCCTTCGATGTTCCGATTTTTTGCACTCAGCTGCCCACTCAGGGCCACAGGACTCGGAGCGCAAACATCGGCTCTTTTCCCTGGGAAAGAAAACTCACCAGTCCAGGTTCCTGATGTCAGTTTGTAGGGCTCTCCTGGGACTCTCAGGGAAGCACAAGTATGAGGTGGGGGCAGCTCCTGTCTGGGACTTATCCTTCGATGTTCGGATTTTTTGCAGTCAGCTGCCCACTCAAAGCCACAGGACTCGGAGCGCAAACATCGGCTCTTTTCCCTGGGAAAGAAAACTCACCAGTCCAGGTTCCTGATGTCAGTTTGTAGGGCTCCCCTGGGACTCTCAGGGCAGCACAAGTATGAGGTGGGGGCAGCTCCTGTCTGGGACTTATCCTTCGATGTTCCGATTTTTTGCAGTCAGCTGCCCACTCAGGTCCACAGGACTCGGGGCGCAAACATCGGCTCTTTTCCCTGGGAAAGAAAACTCACCAGTCCAGGTTCCTGATGTCAGTTTGTAGGGCTCCCCTGGGACTCTCAGGGCAGCACAAGTATGAGGTGGGGGCAGCTCCTGTCTGGGACTTATCCTTCGATGTTCCGATTTTTTGCAGTCAGCTGCCCGCTCAGGGCCACAGGACTCGGGGCGCAAACATCGGCTCTTTTCCCTGGGAAAGAAAACTCACCAGTCCAGGTTCCTGATGTCAGTTTGTAGGGCTCTTTTTGGACTCTCAGGGCAGCACAAGTATGAGGTGGGGGCAGCTCCTGTCTGGGACTTATCCTTCGATGTTCCGATTTTTTGCACTCAGCTGCCCGCTCAGGGCCACAGGACTCGGAGTGCAAACATCGGCTCTTTTCCCTGGGAAAGAAAACTCACCAGTCCAGGTTCCTGATGTCAGTTTGTAGGGCTCCCCTGGGACTCTCAGGGCAGCACAAGTATGAGGTGGGGGCAGCTCCTGTCTGGGACTTATCCTTCGATGTTCCGATTTTTTGCACTCAGCTGCCCGCTCAGGGCCACAGGACTCGGAGCGCAAACATCGGCTCTTTTCCCTGGGAAAGAAAACTCACCAGTCCAGGTTCCTGATGTCAGTTTGTAGGGCTCTTTTTGGACTCTCAGGGCAGCACAAGTATGAGGTGGGGGCAGCTCCTGTCTGGGACTTATCCTTCGATGTTCCGATTTTTTGCAGTCAGCTGCCCGCTCAGGGCCACAGGACTCGGGGCGCAAACATCGGCTCTTTTCCCTGGGAAAGAAAACTCACCAGTCCAGGTTCCTGATGTCAGTTTGTAGGGCTCCCCAGGGACTCTCAGGGCAGCACAAGTATGAGGTGGGGGCAGCTCCTGTCTGGGACTTATCCTTCGATGTTCGGATTTTTTGCACTCAGCTGCCCGCTCAGGGCCACGGGACTCGGAGCGCAAACATCGGCTCTTTTCCCTGGGAAAGAAAACTCACCAGTCCAGGTTCCTGATGTCAGTTTGTAGGGCTCCCCTGGGACTCTCAGGGCAGCACAAGTATGAGGTGGGGGCAGCTCCTGTCTGGGACTTATCCTTCGATGTTCCGATTTTTTGCACTCAGCTGCCCGCTCAGGGCCACAGGACTCGGAGCGCAAACATCGGCTCTTTTCCCTGGGAAAGAAAACTCACCAGTCCAGGTTCCTGATGTCAGTTTGTAGGGCTCTTTTTGGACTCTCAGGGCAGCACAAGTATGAGGTGGGGGCAGCTCCTGTCTGGGACTTATCCTTCGATGTTCCGATTTTTTGCAGTCAGCTGCCCGCTCAGGGCCACAGGACTCGGAGCGCAAACATCGGCTCTTTTCCCTGGGAAAGAAAACTCACCAGTCCAGGTTCCTGATGTCAGTTTGTAGGGCTCCCCTGGGACTCTCAGGGCAGCACAAGTATGAGGTGGGGGCAGCTCCTGTCTGGGACTTATCCTTCGATGTTCCGATTTTTTGCAGTCACCGGCCCGCTCAGGGCCACAGGACTCGGAGCGCAAACATCGGCTCTTTTCCCTGGGAAAGAAAACTCACCAGTCCAGGTTCCTGATGTCAGTTTGTAGGGCTCCCCAGGGACTCTCAGGGCAGCACAAGTATGAGGTGGGGGCAGCTCCTGTCTGGGACTTATCCTTCGATGTTCCGATTTTTTGCACTCAGCTGCCCCCTCAGGGCCACAGGACTCGGAGCGCAAACATCGGCTCTTTTCCCTGGGAAAGAAAACTCACCAGTCCAGGTTCCTGATGTCAGTTTGTAGGGCTCTTTTTGGACTCTCAGGGCAGCACAAGTATGAGGTGGGGGCAGCTCCTGTCTCGGACTTATCCTTCGATGTTCGGATTTTTTGCACTCAGCTGCCCGCTCAGGGCCACAGGACTCGGAGCGCAAACATCGGCTCTTTTCCCTGGGAAAGAAAACTCACCAGTCCAGGTTCCTGATGTCAGTTTGTAGGGCTCCCCTGGGACTCTCAGGGCAGCACAAGTATGAGGTGGGGGCAGCTCCTGTCTGGGACTTATCCTTCGATGTTCCGATTTTTTGCACTCAGCTGCCCACTCAGGGCCACAGGACTCGGAGCGCAAACATCGGCTCTTTTCCCTGGGAAAGAAAACTCACCAGTCCAGGTTCCTGATGTCAGTTTGTAGGGCTCTCCTGGGACTCTCAGGGAAGCACAAGTATGAGGTGGGGGCAGCTCCTGTCTGGGACTTATCCTTCGATGTTCGGATTTTTTGCAGTCAGCTGCCCACTCAAAGCCACAGGACTCGGAGCGCAAACATCGGCTCTTTTCCCTGGGAAAGAAAACTCACCAGTCCAGGTTCCTGATGTCAGTTTGTAGGGCTCCCCTGGGACTCTCAGGGCAGCACAAGTATGAGGTGGGGGCAGCTCCTGTCTGGGACTTATCCTTCGATGTTCCGATTTTTTGCACTCAGCTGCCCACTCAGGGCCACAGGACTCGGGGCGCAAACATCGGCTCTTTTCCCTGGGAAAGAAAACTCACCAGTCCAGGTTCCTGATGTCAGTTTGTAGGGCTCCCTTGGGACTCTCAGGGCAGCACAAGTATGAGGTGGGGGCAGCTCCTGTCTGGGACTTATCCTTCGATGTTCCGATTTTTTGCAGTCAGCTGCCCGCTCAGGGCCACAGGACTCGGGGCGCAAACATCGGCTCTTTTCCCTGGGAAAGAAAACTCACCAGTCCAGGTTCCTGATGTCAGTTTGTAGGGCTCCCCAGGGACTCTCAGGGCAGCACAAGGATGAGGTGGGGGCAGCTCCTGTCTGGGACTTATCCTTCGATGTTCCGATTTTTTGCACTCAGCTGCCCGCTCAGGGCCACGGGACTCGGAGCGCAAACATCGGCTCTTTTCCCTGGGAAAGAAAACTCACCAGTCCAGGTTCCTGATGTCAGTTTGTAGGGCTCCCCTGGGACTCTCAGGGCAGCACAAGTATGAGGTGGGGGCAGCTCCTGTGTGGGACTTATCCTTCGATGTTCCGATTTTTTGCAGTCAGCTGCCCGCTCAGGGCCACAGGACTCGGAGCGCAAACATCGGCTCTTTTCCCTGGGAAAGAAAACTCACCAGTCCAGGTTCCTGATGTCAGTTTGTAGGGCTCCCCCGGGACTGTCAGGGCAGCACAAGTATGAGGTGGGGGCAGCTCCTTTCTGGGACTTATCCTTCGATGTTCCGATTTTTTGCACTCAGCTGCCCACTCAGGGCCACAGGACTCGGAGCGCAAACATCGGCTCTTTTCCCTGGGAAAGAAAACTCACCAGTCCAGGTTCCTGATGTCAGTTTGTAGGGCTCTCCTGGGACTCTCAGGGAAGCACAAGTATGAGGTGGGGGCAGCTCCTGTCTGGGACTTATCCTTCGATGTTCGGATTTTTTGCAGTCAGCTGCCCACTCAAAGCCACAGGACTCGGAGCGCAAACATCGGCTCTTTTCCCTGGGAAAGAAAACTCACCAGTCCAGGTTCCTGATGTCAGTTTGTAGGGCTCCCCTGGGACTCTCAGGGCAGCACAAGTATGAGGTGGGGGCAGCTCCTGTCTGGGACTTATCCTTCGATGTTCCGATTTTTTGCAGTCAGCTGCCCACTCAGGTCCACAGGACTCGGGGCGCAAACATCGGCTCTTTTCCCTGGGAAAGAAAACTCACCAGTCCAGGTTCCTGATGTCAGTTTGTAGGGCTCCCCTGGGACTCTCAGGGCAGCACAAGTATGAGGTGGGGGCAGCTCCTGTCTGGGACTTATCCTTCGATGTTCCGATTTTTTGCAGTCAGCTGCCCGCTCAGGGCCACAGGACTCGGGGCGCAAACATCGGCTCTTTTCCCTGGGAAAGAAAACTCACCAGTCCAGGTTCCTGATGTCAGTTTGTAGGGCTCTTTTTGGACTCTCAGGGCAGCACAAGTATGAGGTGGGGGCAGCTCCTGTCTGGGACTTATCCTTCGATGTTCCGATTTTTTGCACTCAGCTGCCCGCTCAGGGCCACAGGACTCGGAGTGCAAACATCGGCTCTTTTCCCTGGGAAAGAAAACTCACCAGTCCAGGTTCCTGATGTCAGTTTGTAGGGCTCCCCTGGGACTCTCAGGGCAGCACAAGTATGAGGTGGGGGCAGCTCCTGTCTGGGACTTATCCTTCGATGTTCCGATTTTTTGCACTCAGCTGCCCGCTCAGGGCCACAGGACTCGGAGCGCAAACATCGGCTCTTTTCCCTGGGAAAGAAAACTCACCAGTCCAGGTTCCTGATGTCAGTTTGTAGGGCTCTTTTTGGACTCTCAGGGCAGCACAAGTATGAGGTGGGGGCAGCTCCTGTCTGGGACTTATCCTTCGATGTTCCGATTTTTTGCAGTCAGCTGCCCGCTCAGGGCCACAGGACTCGGGGCGCAAACATCGGCTCTTTTCCCTGGGAAAGAAAACTCACCAGTCCAGGTTCCTGATGTCAGTTTGTAGGGCTCCCCAGGGACTCTCAGGGCAGCACAAGTATGAGGTGGGGGCAGCTCCTGTCTGGGACTTATCCTTCGATGTTCGGATTTTTTGCACTCAGCTGCCCGCTCAGGGCCACGGGACTCGGAGCGCAAACATCGGCTCTTTTCCCTGGGAAAGAAAACTCACCAGTCCAGGTTCCTGATGTCAGTTTGTAGGGCTCCCCTGGGACTCTCAGGGCAGCACAAGTATGAGGTGGGGGCAGCTCCTGTCTGGGACTTATCCTTCGATGTTCGGATTTTTTGCAGTCAGCTGCCCGCTCAGGGCCACAGGACTCGGAGCGCAAACATCGGCTCTTTTCCCTGGGAAAGAAAACTCACCAGTCCAGGTTCCTGATGTCAGTTTGTAGGGCTCCCCTGGGACTCTCAGGGCAGCACAAGTATGAGGTGGGGGCAGCTCCTGTCTGGGACTTATCCTTCGATGTTCCGATTTTTTGCACTCAGCTGCCTGCTCAGGGCCACAGGACTCGGAGCGCAAACATCGGCTCTTTTCCCTGGGAAAGAAAACTCACCAGTCCAGGTTCCTGATGTCAGTTTGTAGGGCTCTTTTTGGACTCTCAGGGCAGCACAAGTATGAGGTGGGGGCAGCTCCTGTCTGGGACTTATCCTTCGATGTTCGGATTTTTTGCAGTCAGCTGCCTGCTCAGGGCCACAGGACTCGGGGCACAAACATCGGCTCTTTTCCCTGGGAAAGAAAACTCACCAGTCCAGGTTCCTGATGTCAGTTTGTAGGGCTCCCCCGGGACTGTCAGGGCAGCACAAGTATGAGGTGGGGGCAGCACCTTTCTGGGACTTATCCTTCGATGTTCCGATTTTTTGCACTCAGCTGCCCACTCAGGGCCACAGGACTCGGAGCGCAAACATCGGCTCTTTTCCCTGGGAAAGAAAACTCACCAGTCCAGGTTCCTGATGTCAGTTTGTAGGGCTCCCCTGGGACTCTCAGGGCAGCACAAGTATGAGGTGGGGGCAGCTCCTGTCTGGGACTTATCCTTCAATGTTCCGATTTTTTGCAGTCATCTGCCCGCTCAGGGCCACAGGACTCGGAGCGCAAACATCGTCTCTTTTCCCTGGGAAAGAAAACTCACCAGTCCAGGTTCCTGATGTCAGTTTGTAGGGCTCTCCTGGGACTCTCAGGGCAGCACAAGTATGAGGTGGGGGCAGCTCCTGTCTGGGACTTATCCTTCGATGTTCCGATTTTTTGCACTCAGCTGCCCGCTCAGGGCCACAGGACTCGGAGCGCAAACATCGGCTCTTTTCCCTGGGAAAGAAAACTCACCAGTCCAGGTTCCTGATGTCAGTTTGTAGGGCTCCCCTGGGACTCTCAGGGCAGCACAAGTATGAGGTGGGGGCAGCTCCTGTCTGGGACTTATCCTTCGATGTTCCGATTTTTTGCACTCAGCTGCCCACTCAGGGCCACAGGACTCGGAGCGCAAACATCGGCTCTTTTCCCTGGGAAAGAAAACTCACCAGTCCAGGTTCCTGATGTCAGTTTGTAGGACTCCCCTGGGACTCTCAGGGCAGCACAAGTATGAGGTGGGGGCAGCTCCTGTCTGGGACTTATCCTTCGATGTTCCGATTTTTTGCAGTCAGCTGCCCGCTCAGGGCCACAGGACTCGGAGCGCAAACATCGGCTCTTTTCCCTGGGAAAGAAAACTCACCAGTCCAGGTTCCTGATTTCAGTTTGTAGGGCTCTTTTTGGACTCTCAGGGCAGCACAAGTATGAGGTGGGGGCAGCTCCTGTCTGGGACATATCCTTCGATGTTCCGATTTCTTGCAGTCAGCTGCCCGCTCAAAGCCACAGGACTCGGAGCGCAAACATCGGCTCTTTTCCCTGGGAAAGAAAACTCACCAGTCCAGGTTCCTGATGTCAGTTTGTAGGGCTCTCCTGGGACTGTCAGTGCAGCGCAACTATGAGGTGGGGGCAGCTCCTGCCTGGGACTTATCCTTCGATGTTCGGATTTTTGCAGTCAGCTGCCTGCTCAGGGCCTCAGGACTCGGGGCGCAAACATCGTCTCTTTCCCCTGGGAAAAAAAACTCACCAGTCCAGGTTCCTGATGTCAGTTTGTAGGGCTCCCGTGGGACTCTCAGGGCAGCACAAGTATGAGGTGGGGGCAGCTCCTGTCTGGGACTTATCCTTCGATGTTCCGATTTTTTGCACTCAGCTGCCCGCTCAGGGCCACAGGACTCGGAGCGCAAACATCGGCTCTTTTCCCTGGGAAAGAAAACTCACCAGTCCAGGTTCCTGATGTCAGTTTGTAGGGCTCCCCTGGGACTGTCAGGGCAGCACAAGTATGAGGTGGGGGCAGCTCCTGTCTGGGACTTATCCTTCGATGTTCCGATTTTTTGCAGTCAGCTGCCCGCTCAGGGCCACAGGACTCGGAGCGCAAACATCGGCTCTTTTCCCTGGGAAAGAAAACTCACCAGTCCAGGTTCCTGATGTCAGTTTGTAGGGCTCCCCAGGGACTCTCAGGGCAGCACAAGTATGAGGTGGGGGCAGCTCCTGTCTGGGACTTATCCTTCGATGTTCCGATTTTTTGCACTCAGCTGCCCCCTCAGGGCCACAGGACTCGGAGCGCAAACATCGGCTCTTTTCCCTGGGAAAGAAAACTCACCAGTCCAGGTTCCTGATGTCAGTTTGTAGGGCTCTTTTTGGACACTCAGGGCAGCACAAGTATGAGGTGGGGGCAGCTCCTGTCTGGGACTTATCCTTCGATGTTCCGATTTTTTGCAGTCAGCTGCCCGCTCAGGGCCACAGGACTCGGAGTGCAAACATCGGCTCTTTTCCCTGGGAAAGAAAACTCACCAGTCCAGGTTCCTGATGTCAGTTTGTAGGGCTCCCCTGGGACTCTCAGGGCAGCACAAGTATGAGGTGGGGGCAGCTCCTGTCTGGGACTTATCCTTCGATGTTCCGATTTTTTGCACTCAGCTGCCCGCTCAGGGCCACAGGACTCGGAGCGCAAACATCGGCTCTTTTCCCTGGGAAAGAAAACTCACCAGTCCAGGTTCCTGATGTCAGTTTGTAGGGCTCTTTTTGGACTCTCAGGGCAGCACAAGTATGAGGTGGGGGCAGCTCCTGTCTGGGACTTATCCTTCGATGTTCGGATTTTTTGCAGTCAGCTGCCTGCTCAGGGCCACAGGACTCGGGGCACAAACATCGGCTCTTTTCCCTGGGAAAGAAAACTCACCAGTCCAGGTTCCTGATGTCAGTTTTTAGGGCTCCCCCGGGACTGTCAGGACAGCACAAGTATGAGGTGGGGGCAGCTCCTTTCTGGGACTTATCCTTCGATGTTCCGATTTTTTGCACTGAGCTGCCCACTCAGGGCCACAGGACTCGGGGCGAAAACATCGGCTCTTTTCCCTGGGAAAGAAAACTCACCAGTCCAGGTTCCTGATGTCAGTTTGTAGGGCTCTCCTGGGACTCTCAGGGAAGCACAAGTATGAGGTGGGGGCAGCTCCTGTCTGGGACTTATCCTTCGATGTTCGGATTTTTTGCAGTCAGCTGCCCACTCAAAGCCACAGGACTCGGAGCGCAAACATCGGCTCTTTTCCCTGGGAAAGAAAACTCACCAGTCCAGGTTCCTGATGTCAGTTTGTAGGGCTCCCCTGGGACTCTCAGGGCAGCACAAGTATGAGGTGGGGGCAGCTCCTGTCTGGGACTTATCCTTCGATGTTCCGATTTTTTGCACTCAGCTGCCCACTCAGGGCCACAGGACTCGGGGCGCAAACATCGGCTCTTTTCCCTGGGAAAGAAAACTCACCAGTCCAGGTTCCTGATGTCAGTTTGTAGGGCTCCCCTGGGACTCTCAGGGCAGCACAAGTATGAGGTGGGGGCAGCTCCTGTCTGGGACTTATCCTTCGATGTTCCGATTTTTTGCACTCAGCTGCCCGCTCAGGGCCACAGGACTCGGGGCGCAAACATCGGCTCTTTTCCCTGGGAAAGAAAACTCACCAGTCCAGGTTCCTGATGTCAGTTTGTAGGGCTCCCCAGGGACTCTCAGGGCAGCACAAGGATGAGGTGGGGGCAGCTCCTGTCTGGGACTTATCCTTCGATGTTCCGATTTTTTGCACTCAGCTGCCCGCTCAGGGCCACAGGACTCGGAGCGCAAACATCGGCTCTTTTCCCTGGGAAAGAAAACTCACCAGTCCAGGTTCCTGATGTCAGTTTGTAGGGCTCCCCTGGGACTCTCAGGGCAGCACAAGTATGAGGTGGGGGCAGCTCCTGTCTGGGACTTATCCTTCGATGTTCCGATTTTTTGCAGTCAGCTGCCGGCTCAGGGCCACAGGACTCGGAGCGCAAACATCGGCTCTTTTCCCTGGGAAAGAAAACTCACCAGTCCAGGTTCCTGATGTCAGTTTGTAGGGCTCTTTTTGGACTCTCAGGGCAGCACAAGTATGAGGTGGGGGCAGCTCCTGTCTGGGACTTATCCTTCGATGTTCCGATTTTTTGCAGTCACCGGCCCGCTCAGGGCCACAGGACTCGGAGCGCAAACATCGGCTCTTTTCCCTGGGAAAGAAAACTCACCAGTCCAGGTTCCTGATGTCAGTTTGTAGGGCTCCCCAGGGACTCTCAGAGCAGCACAAGTATGAGGTGGGGGCAGCTCCTGTCTGGGACTTATCCTTCGATGTTCGGATTTTTTGCACTCAGCTGCCCGCTCAGGGCCTCAGGACTCGGAGCGCAAACATCGGCTCTTTTCCCTGGGAAAGAAAACTCACCAGTCCAGGTTCCTGATGTCAGTTTGTAGGGCTCTTTTTGGACTCTCAGGGCAGCACAAGTATGAGGTGGGGGCAGCTCCTGTCTGGGACTTATCCTTCGATGTTCCGATTTTTTGCACTCAGCTGCCCGCTCAGGGCCACAGGACTCGGAGTGCAAACATCGGCTCTTTTCCCTGGGAAAGAAAACTCACCAGTCCAGGTTCCTGATGTCAGTTTGTAGGGCTCCCCTGGGACTCTCAGGGCAGCACAAGTATGAGGTGGGGGCAGCTCCTGTCTGGGACTTATCCTTCGATGTTCCGATTTTTTGCACTCAGCTGCCCGCACAGGGCCACAGGACTCGGAGCGCAAACATCGGCTCTTTTCCCTGGGAAAGAAAACTCACCAGTCCAGGTTCCTGATGTCAGTTTGTAGGGCTCCCCTGGGACTCTCAGGGCAGCACAAGTATGAGGTGGGGGCAGCTCCTGTCTGGGACTTATCCTTCGATGTTCCGATTTTTTGCAGTCAGCTGCCCGCTCAGGGCCACAGGACTCGGGGCGCAAACATCGGCTCTTTTCCCTGGGAAAGAAAACTCACCAGTCCAGGTTCCTGATGTCAGTTTGTAGGGCTCCCCAGGGACTCTCAGGGCAGCACAAGTATGAGGTGGGGGCAGCTCCTGTCTGGGACTTATCCTTCGATGTTCCGATTTTTTGCACTCAGCTGCCCGCTCAGGGCCACGGGACTCGGAGCGCAAACATAGGCTCTTTTCCCTGGGAAAGAAAACTCACCAGTCCAGGTTCCTGATGTCAGTTTGTAGGGCTCCCCTGGGACTCTCAGGGCAGCACAAGTATGAGGTGGGGGCAGCTCCTGTCTGGGACTTATCCTTCGATGTTCCGATTTTTTGCACTCAGCTGCCCGCTCAGGGCCACAGGACTCGGAGCGCAAACATCGGCTCTTTTCCCTGGGAAAGAAAACTCACCAGTCCAGGTTCCTGATGTCAGTTTGTAGGGCTCCCCTGGGACTCTCAGGGCAGCACAAGTATGAGGTGGGGGCAGCTCCTGTCTGGGACTTATCCTTCGATGTTCCGATTTTTTGCAGTCAGCTGCCCACTCAGGGCCACAGGACTCGGAGCGCAAACATCGGCTCTTTTCCCTGGGAAAGAAAACTCACCAGTCCAGGTTCCTGATGTCAGTTTGTAGGACTCCCCTGGGACTCTCAGGGCAGCACAAGTATGAGGTGGGGGCAGCTCCTGTCTGGGACTTATCCTTCGATGTTCCGATTTTTTGCAGTCAGCTGCCCGCTCAGGGCCACAGGACTCGGAGCGCAAACATCGGCTCTTTTCCCTGGGAAAGAAAACTCACCAGTCCAGGTTCCTGATTTCAGTTTGTAGGGCTCTTTTTGGACTCTCAGGGCAGCACAAGTATGAGGTGGGGGCAGCTCCTGTCTGGGACTTATCCTTCGATGTTCCGATTTTTTGCACTCAGCTGCCCGCTCAGGGCCACAGGACTCGGAGCGCAAACATCGGCTCTTTTCCCTGGGAAAGAAAACTCACCAGTCCAGGTTCCTGATGTCAGTTTGTAGGGCTCCCCTGGGACTCTCAGGGCAGCACAAGTATGAGGTGGGGGCAGCTCCTGTCTGGGACTTATCCTTCGATGTTCCGATTTTTTGCACCCAGCTGCCCGCTCAGGGCCACAGGACTCGGAGCGCAAACATCGGCTCTTTTCCCTGGGAAAGAAAACTCACCAGTCCAGGTTCCTGATGTCAGTTTGTAGGGCTCCCCTGGGACTCTCAGGGCAGCACAAGTATGAGGTGGGGGCAGCTCCTGTCTGGGACTTATCCTTCGATGTTCCGATTTTTTGCACTCAGCTGCCCGCTCAGGGCCACAGGACTCGGAGCGCAAACATCGGCTCTTTTCCCTGGGAAAGAAAACTCACCAGTCCAGGTTCCTGATGTCAGTTTGTAGGGCTCCCCTGGGACTCTCAGGGCAGCACAAGTATGAGGTGGGGGCAGCTCCTGTCTGGGACTTATCCTTTGATGTTCCGATTTTTTGCACTCAGCTGCCCACTCAGGGCCACAGGACTCGGAGCGCAAACATCGGCTCTTTTCCCTGGGAAAGAAAACTCACCAGTCCAGGTTCCTGATGTCAGTTTGTAGGGCTCCCCTGGGACTCTCAGGGCAGCACAAGTATGAGGTGGGGGCAGCTCCTGTCTGGGACTTATCCTTCGATGTTCCGATTTTTTGCACTCAGCTGCCCGCTCAGGGCCACAGGACTCGGAGCGCAAACATCGGCTCTTTTCCCTGGGAAAGAAAACTCACCAGTCCAGGTTCCTGATGTCAGTTTGTAGGGCTCCCCTGGGACTCTCAGGGCAGCACAAGTATGAGGTGGGGGCAGCTCCTGTCTGGGACTTATCCTTTGATGTTCCGATTTTTTGCACTCAGCTGCCCACTCAGGGCCACAGGACTCGGGGCGCAAACATCGGCTCTTTTCCCTGGGAAAGAAAACTCACCAGTCCAGGTTCCTGATGTCAGTTTGTAGGGCTCCCCTGGGATTCTCAGGGCAGCACAAGGATGAGGTGGGGGCAGCTCCTGTCTGGGACTTATCCTTCAATGTTCCGATTTTTTGCACTCAGCTGCCCGCTCAGGGCCACAGGACTCGGAGCGCAAACATCGGCTCTTTTCCCTGGGAAAGAAAACTCACCAGTCCAGGTTCCTGATGTCAGTTTGTAGGGCTCCCCAGGGACTCTCAGGGCAGCACAAGGATGAGGTGGGGGCAGCTCCTGTCTGGGACTTATCCTTCGATGTTCCGATTTTTTGCACTCAGCTGCCCGCTCAGGGCCACAGGACTCGGAGCGCAAACATCGGCTCTTTTCCCTGGGAAAGAAAACTCACCAGTCCAGGTTCCTGATGTCAGTTTGTAGGGCTCTCCTGGGACTGTCAGGGCAGCACAAGTATGAGGTGGGGGCAGCTCCTGTCTGGGACTTATCCTTCGATGTTCCGATTTTTGCAGTCAGCTGCCCGCTCAGGGCCACAGGACTCGGAGTGCAAACATCGGCTCTTTTCCCTGGGAAAGAAAACTCACCAGTCCAGGTTCCTGATGTCAGTTTGTAGGGCTCCCCTGGGACTCTCAGGGCAGCACAAGTATGAGGTGGGGGCAGCTCCTGTCTGGGACTTATCCTTCGATGTTCGGATTTTTTGCAGTCAGCTTCCCGCTCAAAGCCACAGGACTCGGAGCGCAAACATCGGCTCTTTTCCCTGGGAAAGAAAACTCACCAGTCCAGGTTCCTGATGTCAGTTTGTAGGGCTCCCCTGGGACTCTCAGGGCAGCACAAGGATGAGGTGGGGGCAGCTCCTGTCTGGGACTTATCCTTCGATGTTCCGATTTTTTGCACTCAGCTGCCTGCTCAGGGCCACAGGACTCGGAGCGCAAACATCGGCTCTTTTCCCTGGGAAAGAAAACTCACCAGTCCAGGTTCCTGATGTCAGTTTGTAGGGCTCTCCTGGGACTGTCAGTGCAGCACAAGTGTGAGGTGGGGGCAGCTCCTGCCTGGGACTTATCCTTCGATGTTCGGATTTTTGCAGTCATCTGCCTGCTCAGGGCCACAGGACTCGGGGCGCAAACATCGGCTCTTTCCCCTGGGAAAAAAAACTCACCAGTCCAGGTTCCTGATGTCAGTTTGTAGGGCTCCCGTGGGACTGTCAGTGCAGCAGAAGTATGAGGTGGGGGCAGCTCCTGTATGGGACTTATCCTTCGATGTTCCGATTTTTTGCAGTCACCGGCCCGCTCAGGGCCACAGGACTCGGAGCGCAAACATCGGCTCTTTTCCCTGGGAAAGAAAACTCACCAGTCCAGGTTCCTGATGTCAGTTTGTAGGGCTCCCCCGGGACTGTCAGGGCAGCACAAGTATGAGGTGGGGGCAGCACCTTTCTGGGACTTATCCTTCGATGTTCCGATTTTTTGCACTCAGCTGCCCACTCAGGGCCACAGGACTCGGAGCGCAAACATCGGCTCTTTTCCCTGGGAAAGAAAACTCACCAGTCCAGGTTCCTGATGTCAGTTTGTAGGGCTCCCCTGGGACTCTCAGGGCAGCACAAGTATGAGGTGGGGGCAGCTCCTGTCTGGGACTTATCCTTCAATGTTCCGATTTTTTGCAGTCATCTGCCCGCTCAGGGCCACAGGACTCGGAGCGCAAACATCGTCTCTTTTCCCTGGGAAAGAAAACTCACCAGTCCAGGTTCCTGATGTCAGTTTGTAGGGCTCTCCTGGGACTCTCAGGGCAGCACAAGTATGAGGTGGGGGCAGCTCCTGTCTGGGACTTATCCTTCGATGTTCCGATTTTTTGCACTCAGCTGCCCGCTCAGGGCCACAGGACTCGGAGCGCAAACATCGGCTCTTTTCCCTGGGAAAGAAAACTCACCAGTCCAGGTTCCTGATGTCAGTTTGTAGGGCTCCCCTGGGACTCTCAGGGCAGCACAAGTATGAGGTGGGGGCAGCTCCTGTCTGGGACTTATCCTTCGATGTTCCGATTTTTTGCAGTCAGCTGCCCACTCAGGGCCACAGGACTCGGAGCGCAAACATCGGCTCTTTTCCCTGGGAAAGAAAACTCACCAGTCCAGGTTCCTGATGTCAGTTTGTAGGACTCCCCTGGGACTCTCAGGGCAGCACAAGTATGAGGTGGGGGCAGCTCCTGTCTGGGACTTATCCTTCGATGTTCCGATTTTTTGCAGTCAGCTGCCCGCTCAGGGCCACAGGACTCGGAGCGCAAACATCGGCTCTTTTCCCTGGGAAAGAAAACTCACCAGTCCAGGTTCCTGATTTCAGTTTGTAGGGCTCTTTTTGGACTCTCAGGGCAGCACAAGTATGAGGTGGGGGCAGCTCCTGTCTGGGACATATCCTTCGATGTTCCGATTTCTTGCAGTCAGCTGCCCGCTCAAAGCCACAGGACTCGGAGCGCAAACATCGGCTCTTTTCCCTGGGAAAGAAAACTCACCAGTCCAGGTTCCTGATGTCAGTTTGTAGGGCTCTCCTGGGACTGTCAGTGCAGCGCAACTATGAGGTGGGGGCAGCTCCTGCCTGGGACTTATCCTTCGATGTTCGGATTTTTGCAGTCAGCTGCCTGCTCAGGGCCACAGGACTCGGGGCGCAAACATCGTCTCTTTCCCCTGGGAAAAAAAACTCACCAGTCCAGGTTCCTGATGTCAGTTTGTAGGGCTCCCGTGGGACTCTCAGGGCAGCACAAGTATGAGGTGGGGGCAGCTCCTGTCTGGGACTTATCCTTCGATGTTCCGATTTTTTGCAGTCAGCTGCCCGCTCAGGGCCACAGGACTCGGAGCGCAAACATCGGCTCTTTTCCCTGGGAAAGAAAACTCACCAGTCCAGGTTCCTGATGTCAGTTTGTAGGGCTCCCCTGGGACTCTCAGGGCAGCACAAGTATGAGGTGGGGGCAGCTCCTGTCTGGGACTTATCCTTCGATGTTCCGATTTTTTGCAGTCAGCTGCCCGCTCAGGGCCACAGGACTCGGAGCGCAAACATCGGCTCTTTTCCCTGGGAAAGAAAACTCACCAGTCCAGGTTCCTGATGTCAGTTTGTAGGGCTCCCCAGGGACTCTCAGGGCAGCACAAGTATGAGGTGGGGGCAGCTCCTGTCTGGGACTTATCCTTCGATGTTCCGATTTTTTGCACTCAGCTGCCCCCTCAGGGCCACAGGACTCGGAGCGCAAACATCGGCTCTTTTCCCTGGGAAAGAAAACTCACCAGTCCAGGTTCCTGATGTCAGTTTGTAGGGCTCTTTTTGGACACTCAGGGCAGCACAAGTATGAGGTGGGGGCAGCTCCTGTCTGGGACTTATCCTTCGATGTTCCGATTTTTTGCAGTCAGCTGCCCGCTCAGGGCCACAGGACTCGGAGTGCAAACATCGGCTCTTTTCCCTGGGAAAGAAAACTCACCAGTCCAGGTTCCTGATGTCAGTTTGTAGGGCTCCCCTGGGACTCTCAGGGCAGCACAAGTATGAGGTGGGGGCAGCTCCTGTCTGGGACTTATCCTTCGATGTTCCGATTTTTTGCACTCAGCTGCCCGCTCAGGGCCACAGGACTCGGAGCGCAAACATCGGCTCTTTTCCCTGGGAAAGAAAACTCACCAGTCCAGGTTCCTGATGTCAGTTTGTAGGGCTCTTTTTGGACTCTCAGGGCAGCACAAGTATGAGGTGGGGGCAGCTCCTGTCTGGGACTTATCCTTCGATGTTCGGATTTTTTGCAGTCAGCTGCCTGCTCAGGGCCACAGGACTCGGGGCACAAACATCGGCTCTTTTCCCTGGGAAAGAAAACTCACCAGTCCAGGTTCCTGATGTCAGTTTTTAGGGCTCCCCCGGGACTGTCAGGACAGCACAAGTATGAGGTGGGGGCAGCTCCTTTCTGGGACTTATCCTTCGATGTTCCGATTTTTTGCACTGAGCTGCCCACTCAGGGCCACAGGACTCGGGGCGAAAACATCGGCTCTTTTCCCTGGGAAAGAAAACTCACCAGTCCAGGTTCCTGATGTCAGTTTGTAGGGCTCTCCTGGGACTCTCAGGGAAGCACAAGTATGAGGTGGGGGCAGCTCCTGTCTGGGACTTATCCTTCGATGTTCGGATTTTTTGCAGTCAGCTGCCCACTCAAAGCCACAGGACTCGGAGCGCAAACATCGGCTCTTTTCCCTGGGAAAGAAAACTCACCAGTCCAGGTTCCTGATGTCAGTTTGTAGGGCTCCCCTGGGACTCTCAGGGCAGCACAAGTATGAGGTGGGGGCAGCTCCTGTCTGGGACTTATCCTTCGATGTTCCGATTTTTTGCACTCAGCTGCCCACTCAGGGCCACAGGACTCGGGGCGCAAACATCGGCTCTTTTCCCTGGGAAAGAAAACTCACCAGTCCAGGTTCCTGATGTCAGTTTGTAGGGCTCCCCTGGGACTCTCAGGGCAGCACAAGTATGAGGTGGGGGCAGCTCCTGTCTGGGACTTATCCTTCGATGTTCCGATTTTTTGCACTCAGCTGCCCGCTCAGGGCCACAGGACTCGGGGCGCAAACATCGGCTCTTTTCCCTGGGAAAGAAAACTCACCAGTCCAGGTTCCTGATGTCAGTTTGTAGGGCTCCCCAGGGACTCTCAGGGCAGCACAAGGATGAGGTGGGGGCAGCTCCTGTCTGGGACTTATCCTTCGATGTTCCGATTTTTTGCACTCAGCTGCCCGCTCAGGGCCACAGGACTCGGAGCGCAAACATCGGCTCTTTTCCCTGGGAAAGAAAACTCACCAGTCCAGGTTCCTGATGTCAGTTTGTAGGGCTCCCCTGGGACTCTCAGGGCAGCACAAGTATGAGGTGGGGGCAGCTCCTGTCTGGGACTTATCCTTCGATGTTCCGATTTTTTGCAGTCAGCTGCCGGCTCAGGGCCACAGGACTCGGAGCGCAAACATCGGCTCTTTTCCCTGGGAAAGAAAACTCACCAGTCCAGGTTCCTGATGTCAGTTTGTAGGGCTCTTTTTGGACTCTCAGGGCAGCACAAGTATGAGGTGGGGGCAGCTCCTGTCTGGGACTTATCCTTCGATGTTCCGATTTTTTGCAGTCACCGGCCCGCTCAGGGCCACAGGACTCGGAGCGCAAACATCGGCTCTTTTCCCTGGGAAAGAAAACTCACCAGTCCAGGTTCCTGATGTCAGTTTGTAGGGCTCCCCAGGGACTCTCAGAGCAGCACAAGTATGAGGTGGGGGCAGCTCCTGTCTGGGACTTATCCTTCGATGTTCGGATTTTTTGCACTCAGCTGCCCGCTCAGGGCCTCAGGACTCGGAGCGCAAACATCGGCTCTTTTCCCTGGGAAAGAAAACTCACCAGTCCAGGTTCCTGATGTCAGTTTGTAGGGCTCTTTTTGGACTCTCAGGGCAGCACAAGTATGAGGTGGGGGCAGCTCCTCTCTGGGACTTATCCTTCGATGTTCCGATTTTTTGCACTCAGCTGCCCGCTCAGGGCCACAGGACTCGGAGTGCAAACATCGGCTCTTTTCCCTGGGAAAGAAAACTCACCAGTCCAGGTTCCTGATGTCAGTTTGTAGGGCTCCCCTGGGACTCTCAGGGCAGCACAAGTATGAGGTGGGGGCAGCTCCTGTCTGGGACTTATCCTTCGATGTTCCGATTTTTTGCACTCAGCTGCCCGCTCAGGGCCACAGGACTCGGAGCGCAAACATCGGCTCTTTTCCCTGGGAAAGAAAACTCACCAGTCCAGGTTCCTGATGTCAGTTTGTAGGGCTCCCCTGGGACTCTCAGGGCAGCACAAGTATGAGGTGGGGGCAGCTCCTGTCTGGGACTTATCCTTCGATGTTCCGATTTTTTGCAGTCAGCTGCCCGCTCAGGGCCACAGGACTCGGGGCGCAAACATCGGCTCTTTTCCCTGGGAAAGAAAACTCACCAGTCCAGGTTCCTGATGTCAGTTTGTAGGGCTCCCCAGGGACTCTCAGGGCAGCACAAGTATGAGGTGGGGGCAGCTCCTGTCTGGGACTTATCCTTCGATGTTCCGATTTTTTGCACTCAGCTGCCCGCTCAGGGCCACGGGACTCGGAGCGCAAACATAGGCTCTTTTCCCTGGGAAAGAAAACTCACCAGTCCAGGTTCCTGATGTCAGTTTGTAGGACTCCCCTGGGACTCTCAGGGCAGCACAAGTATGAGGTGGGGGCAGCTCCTGTCTGGGACTTATCCTTCGATGTTCCGATTTTTTGCAGTCAGCTGCCCGCTCAGGGCCACAGGACTCGGAGCGCAAACATCGGCTCTTTTCCCTGGGAAAGAAAACTCACCAGTCCAGGTTCCTGATTTCAGTTTGTAGGGCTCTTTTTGGACTCTCAGGGCAGCACAAGTATGAGGTGGGGGCAGCTCCTGTCTGGGACTTATCCTTCGATGTTCCGATTTTTTGCACTCAGCTGCCCGCTCAGGGCCACAGGACTCGGAGCGCAAACATCGGCTCTTTTCCCTGGGAAAGAAAACTCACCAGTCCAGGTTCCTGATGTCAGTTTGTAGGGCTCCCCTGGGACTCTCAGGGCAGCACAAGTATGAGGTGGGGGCAGCTCCTGTCTGGGACTTATCCTTCGATGTTCCGATTTTTTGCACCCAGCTGCCCGCTCAGGGCCACAGGACTCGGAGCGCAAACATCGGCTCTTTTCCCTGGGAAAGAAAACTCACCAGTCCAGGTTCCTGATGTCAGTTTGTAGGGCTCCCCTGGGACTCTCAGGGCAGCACAAGTATGAGGTGGGGGCAGCTCCTGTCTGGGACTTATCCTTCGATGTTCCGATTTTTTGCACTCAGCTGCCCGCTCAGGGCCACAGGACTCGGAGCGCAAACATCGGCTCTTTTCCCTGGGAAAGAAAACTCACCAGTCCAGGTTCCTGATGTCAGTTTGTAGGGCTCCCCTGGGACTCTCAGGGCAGCACAAGTATGAGGTGGGGGCAGCTCCTGTCTGGGACTTATCCTTTGATGTTCCGATTTTTTGCACTCAGCTGCCCACTCAGGGCCACAGGACTCGGAGCGCAAACATCGGCTCTTTTCCCTGGGAAAGAAAACTCACCAGTCCAGGTTCCTGATGTCAGTTTGTAGGGCTCCCCTGGGACTCTCAGGGCAGCACAAGTATGAGGTGGGGGCAGCTCCTGTCTGGGACTTATCCTTCGATGTTCCGATTTTTTGCACTCAGCTGCCCGCTCAGGGCCACAGGACTCGGAGCGCAAACATCGGCTCTTTTCCCTGGGAAAGAAAACTCACCAGTCCAGGTTCCTGATGTCAGTTTGTAGGGCTCCCCTGGGACTCTCAGGGCAGCACAAGTATGAGGTGGGGGCAGCTCCTGTCTGGGACTTATCCTTTGATGTTCCGATTTTTTGCACTCAGCTGCCCACTCAGGGCCACAGGACTCGGGGCGCAAACATCGGCTCTTTTCCCTGGGAAAGAAAA
The DNA here is from genome assembly GCF_048771995.1 of Taeniopygia guttata. Classification (NCBI taxonomy): domain Eukaryota; kingdom Metazoa; phylum Chordata; class Aves; order Passeriformes; family Estrildidae; genus Taeniopygia; species Taeniopygia guttata. The sequence continues at coordinate 355,403 of NC_133057.1, forward strand.
CTCACCAGTCCAGGTTCCTGATGTCAGTTTGTAGGGCTCCCCTGGGACTCTCAGGGCAGCACAAGGATGAGGTGGGGGCAGCTCCTGTCTGGGACTTATCCTTCAATGTTCCGATTTTTTGCACTCAGCTGCCCGCTCAGGGCCACAGGACTCGGAGCGCAAACATCGGCTCTTTTCCCTGGGAAAGAAAACTCACCAGTCCAGGTTCCTGATGTCAGTTTGTAGGGCTCCCCAGGGACTCTCAGGGCAGCACAAGGATGAGGTGGGGGCAGCTCCTGTCTGGGACTTATCCTTCGATGTTCCGATTTTTTGCACTCAGCTGCCCGCTCAGGGCCACAGGACTCGGAGCGCAAACATCGGCTCTTTTCCCTGGGAAAGAAAACTCACCAGTCCAGGTTCCTGATGTCAGTTTGTAGGGCTCTCCTGGGACTGTCAGGGCAGCACAAGTATGAGGTGGGGGCAGCTCCTGTCTGGGACTTATCCTTCGATGTTCCGATTTTTGCAGTCAGCTGCCCGCTCAGGGCCACAGGACTCGGAGCGCAAACATCGGCTCTTTTCCCTGGGAAAGAAAACTCACCAGTCCAGGTTCCTGATGTCAGTTTGTAGGGCTCTCCTGGGACTGTCAGTGCAGCACAAGTGTGAGGTGGGGGCAGCTCCTGCCTGGGACTTATCCTTCGATGTTCGGATTTTTGCAGTCATCTGCCTGCTCAGGGCCACAGGACTCGGGGCGCAAACATCGGCTCTTTCCCCTGGGAAAAAAAACTCACCAGTCCAGGTTCCTGATGTCAGTTTGTAGGGCTCCCGTGGGACTGTCAGTGCAGCAGAAGTATGAGGTGGGGGCAGCTCCTGTATGGGACTTATCCTTCGATGTTCCGATTTTTTGCAGTCACCGGCCCGCTCAGGGCCACAGGACTCGGAGCGCAAACATCGGCTCTTTTCCCTGGGAAAGAAAACTCACCAGTCCAGGTTCCTGATGTCAGTTTGTAGTGCTCCCCTGGGACTTCCAGGGCAGCACAAGTATGAGGTGGGGGCAGCTCCTGTCTGGGACTTATCCTTCGATGTTCCGATTTTTTGCAGTCAGCTGCCCGCTCAGGGCCACAGGACTCGGAGCGCAAACATCGGCTCTTTTCCCTGGGAAAGAAAACTCACCAGTCCAGGTTCCTGATGTCAGTTTGTAGGGCTCCCCTGGGACTCTCAGGGCAGCACAAGTATGAGGTGGGGGCAGCTCCTGTCTGGGACTTATCCTTCGATGTTCCGATTTTTTGCACCCAGCTGCCCGCTCAGGGCCACAGGACTCGGAGCGCAAACATCGGCTCTTTTCCCTGGGAAAGAAAACTCACCAGTCCAGGTTCCTGATGTCAGTTTGTAGGGCTCCCCTGGGACTCTCAGGGCAGCACAAGTATGAGGTGGGGGCAGCTCCTGTCTGGGACTTATCCTTCGATGTTCCGATTTTTTGCACTCAGCTGCCCGCTCAGGGCCACAGGACTCGGAGCGCAAACATCGGCTCTTTTCCCTGGGAAAGAAAACTCACCAGTCCAGGTTCCTGGTGTCAGTTTGTAGGGCTCCCCTGGGACTGTCAGGGCAGAACAAGTATGAGGTGGGGGCAGCTCCTGTCTGGGACTTATCCTTCGATGTTCGGATTTTTTGCACTCAGCTGCCTGCTCAGGGCCACAGGACTCGGGGCGCAAACGTCGGCTCTTTTCCCTGGGAAAGAAAACTCACCAGTCCAGGTTCCTGATGTCAGTTTGTAGGGCTCCCCTGGGACTCTCAGGGCAGCACAAGTATGAGGTGGGGGCAGCTCCTGTCTGGGACTTATCCTTCGATTTTTTGCAGTCAGCTGCCCACTCAAAGCCACAGGACTCGGAGCGCAAACATCGGCTCTTTTCCCTGGGAAAGAAAACTCACCAGTCCAGGTTCCTGATGTCAGTTTGTAGGGCTCCCCTGGGACTCTCAGGGCAGCACAAGTATGAGGTGGGGGCAGCTCCTGTCTGGGACTTATCCTTCGATGTTCCGATTTTTTGCACTCAGCTGCCCGCTCAGGGCCACAGGACTCTGAGCGCAAACATCGGCTCTTTTCCCTGGGAAAGAAAACTCACCAGTCCAGGTTCCTGATGTCAGTTTGTAGGGCTCTTTTTGGACTCTCAGGGCAGCACAAGTATGAGGTGGGGGCAGCTCCTGTCTGGGACTTATCCTTCGATGTTCGGATTTTTGCAGTCAACTGCCTGCTCAGGGCCACAGGACTCGGGGCGCAAACATCGGCTCTTTCCCCTGGGAAAAAAAACTCACCAGTCCAGGTTCCTGATGTCAGTTTGTAGGGCTCCCCTGGGACTGTCAGTGCAGCACAAGTATGAGGTGGGGGCAGCTCCTGTCTGGGACTTATCCTTCGATGTTCCGATTTTTTGCACTCAGCTGCCTGCTCAGGGCCACAGGACTCGGAGCGCAAACATCGGCTCTTTTCCCTGGGAAAGAAAACTCACCAGTCCAGGTTCCTGATGTCAGTTTGGAGGGCTCTTTTTGGACTCTCAGGGCAGCACAAGTATGAGGTGGGGGCAGCTCCTGTCTGGGACTTATCCTTCGATGTTCCGATTTTTTGCACTCAGCTGCCCGCTCAGGGCCACAGGACTCGGAGTGCAAACATCGGCTCTTTTCCCTGGGAAAGAAAACTCACCAGTCCAGGTTCCTGATGTCAGTTTGTAGGGCTCCCCTGGGACTCTCAGGGCAGCACAAGTATGAGGTGGGGGCAGCTCCTGTCTGGGACTTATCCTTTGATGTTCCGATTTTTTGCACTCAGCTGCCCACTCAGGGCCACAGGACTCGGGGCGCAAACATCGGCTCTTTTCCCTGGGAAAGAAAACTCACCAGTCCAGGTTCCTGGTGTCAGTTTGTAGGGCTCCCCTGGGACTGTCAGGGCAGCACAAGTATGAGGTGGGGGCAGCTCCTGTCTGGGACTTATCCTTCGATGTTCCGATTTTTTGCACTCAGCTGCCCGCTCAGGGCCACAGGACTCGGGGCGCAAACATCGGCTCTTTTCCCTGGGAAAGAAAACTCACCAGTCCAGGTTCCTGATGTCAGTTTGTAGGGCTCCCCAGGGACTCTCAGGGCAGCACAAGGATGAGGTGGGGGCAGCTCCTGTCTGGGACTTATCCTTCGATGTTCCGATTTTTTGCACCCAGCTGCCCGCTCAGGGCCACGGGACTCGGAGCGCAAACATCGGCTCTTTTCCCTGGGAAAGAAAACTCACCAGTCCAGGTTCCTGATGTCAGTTTGTAGGGCTCTCCTGGGACTGTCAGTGCAGCACAAGTATGAGGTGGGGGCAGCTCCTGCCTGGGACTTATCCTTCGATGTTCGGATTTTTGCAGTCAGCTGCCTGCTCAGGGCCACAGGACTCGGGGCGCAAACATCGGCTCTTTCCCCTGGGAAAAAAAACTCACCAGTCCAGGTTCCAGATGTCAGTTTGTAGGGCTCCCGTGGGACTCTCAGGGCAGCACAAGTATGAGGTGGGGGCAGCTCCTGTCTGGGACTTATCCTTCGATGTTCCGATTTTTTGCAGTCAGCTGCCCGCTCAGGGCCACAGGACTCGGAGCGCAAACATCGGCTCTTTTCCCTGGGAAAGAAAACTCACCAGTCCAGGTTCCTGATGTCAGTTTGTAGGGCTCCCCAGGGACTGTCAGGGCAGCACAAGTATGAGGTGGGGGCAGCTCCTGTCTGGGACTTATCCTTCGATGTTCGGATTTTTTGCACTCAGCTGCCCGCTCAGGGCCACAGGACTCTGAGCGCAAACATCGGCTCTTTTCCCTGGGAAAGAAAACTCACCAGTCCAGGTTCCTGATGTCAGTTTGTAGGGCTCCCCAGGGACTCTCAGGGCAGCACAAGTATGAGGTGGGGGCAGCTCCTGTCTGGGACTTATCCTTCGATGTTCCGATTTTTTGCACTCAGCTGCCCGCTCAGGGCCACAGGACTCGGAGCGCAAACATCGGCTCTTTTCCCTGGGAAAGAAAACTCACCAGTCCAGGTTCCTGATGTCAGTTTGTAGGGCTCTTTTTGGACTCTCAGGGCAGCACAAGTATGAGGTGGGGGCAGCTCCTGTCTGGGACTTATCCTTCGATGTTCGGATTTTTTGCAGTCAGCTGCCTGCTCAGGGCCACAGGACTCGGGGCACAAACATCGGCTCTTTTCCCTGGGAAAGAAAACTCACCAGTCCAGGTTCCTGATGTCAGTTTGTAGGGCTCCCCCGGGACTGTCAGGGCAGCACAAGTATGAGGTGGGGGCAGCTCCTTTCTGGGACTTATCCTTCGATGTTCCGATTTTTTGCACTCAGCTGCCCGCTCAGGGCCACAGGACTCGGAGCGCAAACATCGGCTCTTTTCCCTGGGAAAGAAAACTCACCAGTCCAGGTTCCTGATGTCAGTTTGTAGGGCTCCCCTGGGACTCTCAGGGCAGCACATGTATGAGGTGGGGGCAGCTCCTGTCTGGGACTTATCCTTCGATGTTCCGATTTTTTGCACTCAGCTGCCCGCTCAGGGCCACAGGACTCGGAGCGCAAACATCGGCTCTTTTCCCTGGGAAAGAAAACTCACCAGTCCAGGTTCCTGGTGTCAGTTTGTAGGGCTCCCCTGGGACTGTCAGGGCAGCACAAGTATGAGGTGGGGGCAGCTCCTGTCTGGGACTTATCCTTCGATGTCCCGATTTTTTGCACTCAGCTGCCCACTCAGAGCCACAGGACTCGGGGCGCAAACATCGGCTCTTTTCCCTGGGAAAGAAAACTCACCAGTCCAGGTTCCTGATGTCAGTTTGTAGGGCTTTCCTGGGACTCTCAGGGCAGCACAAGTATGAGGTGGGGGCAGCTCCTGTCTGGGACTTATCCTTCGATGTTCCGATTTTTTGCAGTCAGCTGCCCACTCAAAGCCACAGGACTCGGAGCGCAAACATCGGCTCTTTTCCCTGGGAAAGAAAACTCACCAGTCCAGGTTCCTGATGTCAGTTTGTAGGGCTCTCCTGGGATTCTCAGGGCAGCACAAGTATGAGGTGGGGGCAGCTCCTGTCTGGGACTTATCCTTCGATGTTCGGATTTTTTGCACTCAGCTGCCCGCTCAGGGCCACAGGACTCGGAGCGCAAACATCGGCTCTTTTCCCTGGGAAAGAAAACTCACCAGTCCAGGTTCCTGATGTCAGTTTGTAGGGCTCCCGTGGGACTCTCAGGGCAGCACAAGTATGAGGTGGGGGCAGCTCCTGTCTGGGACTTATCCTTCGATGTTCCGATTTTTTGCAGTCAGCTGCCCGCTCAGGGCCACAGGACTCGGAGCGCAAACATCGGCTCTTTTCCCTGGGAAAGAAAACTCACCAGTCCAGGTTCCTGATGTCAGTTTGTAGGGCTCTTTTTGGACTCTCAGGGCAGCACAAGTATGAGGTGGGGGCAGCTCCTGTCTGGGACTTATCCTTCGATGTTCCGATTTTTTGCAGTCAGCTGCCTGCTCAGGGCCACAGGACTCGGGGCACAAACATCGGCTCTTTTCCCTGGGAAAGAAAACTCACCAGTCCAGGTTCCTGATGTCAGTTTGTAGGGCTCCCCCGGGACTGTCAGGGCAGCACAAGTATGAGGTGGGGGCAGCTCCTTTCTGGGACTTATCCTTCGATGTTCCGATTTTTTGCACTCAGCTGCCCGCTCAGGGCCACAGGACTCGGAGCGCAAACATCGGCTCTTTTCCCTGGGAAAGAAAACTCACCAGTCCAGGTTCCTGATGTCAGTTTGTAGGGCTCTCCTGGGACTCTCAGGGCAGCACAAGTATGAGGTGGGGGCAGCTCCTGTCTGGGACTTATCCTTCGATGTTCCGATTTTTGCAGTCAGCTGCCCGCTCAGGGCCACAGGACTCGGAGCGCAAACATCGGCTCTTTTCCCTGGGAAAGAAAACTCACCAGTCCAGGTTCCTGATGTCAGTTTGTAGGGCTCCCCTGGGACTCTCAGGGCAGCACAAGTATGAGGTGGGGGCAGCTCCTGTCTGGGACTTATCCTTCGATGTTCCGATTTTTTGCACCCAGCTGCCCGCTCAGGGCCACAGGACTCGGAGCGCAAACATCGGCTCTTTTCCCTGGGAAAGAAAACTCACCAGTCCAGGTTCCTGATGTCAGTTTGTAGGGCTCCCCTGGGACTCTCAGGGCAGCACAAGTATGAGGTGGGGGCAGCTCCTGTCTGGGACTTATCCTTCGATGTTCCGATTTTTTGCACTCAGCTGCCCGCTCAGGGCCACAGGACTCGGAGCGCAAACATCGGCTCTTTTCCCTGGGAAAGAAAACTCACCAGTCCAGGTTCCTGGTGTCAGTTTGTAGGGCTCCCCTGGGACTGTCAGGGCAGCACAAGTATGAGGTGGGGGCAGCTCCTGTCTGGGACTTATCCTTCGATGTTCCGATTTTTTGCAGTCAGCTGCCCGCTCAGGGCCACAGGACTCGGGGCGCAAACATCGGCTCTTTTCCCTGGGAAAGAAAACTCACCAGTCCAGGTTCCTGATGTCAGTTTGTAGGGCTCCCCTGGGACTCTCAGGGCAGCACAAGTATGAGGTGGGGGCAGCTCCTGTCTGGGACTTATCCTTCGATGTTCCGATTTTTTGCAGTCAACTGCCTGCTCAGGGCCACAGGACTCGGGGCGCAAACATCGGCTCTTTCCCCTGGGAAAAAAAACTCACCAGTCCAGGTTCCTGATGTCAGTTTGTAGGGCTCCCCTGGGACTGTCAGTGCAGCACAAGTATGAGGTGGGGGCAGCTCCTGTCTGGGACTTATCCTTCGATGTTCCGATTTTTTGCACTCAGCTGCCTGCTCAGGGCCACAGGACTCGGAGCGCAAACATCGGCTCTTTTCCCTGGGAAAGAAAACTCACCAGTCCAGGTTCCTGATGTCAGTTTGGAGGGCTCTTTTTGGACTCTCAGGGCAGCACAAGTATGAGGTGGGGGCAGCTCCTGTCTGGGACTTATCCTTCGATGTCCCGATTTTTTGCACTCAGCTGCCCGCTCAGAGCCACAGGACTCGGGGCGCAAACATCGGCTCTTTTCCCTGGGAAAGAAAACTCACCAGTCCAGGTTCCTGGTGTCAGTTTGTAGGGCTCCCCCTGGACTGTCAGGGCAGAACAAGTATGAGGTGGGGGCAGCTCCTGTCTGGGACTTATCCTTCGATGTTCGGATTTTTTGCACTCAGCTGCCTGCTCAGGGCCACAGGACTCGGGGCGCAAACATCGGCTCTTTTCCCTGGGAAAGAAAACTCACCAGTCCAGGTTCCTGATGTCAGTTTGTAGGGCTCTTTTTGGACTCTCAGGGCAGCACAAGTATGAGGTGGGGGCAGCTCCTGTCTGGGACTTATCCTTCGATGTTCCGATTTTTTGCAGTCAGCTGCCCGCTCAAAGCCACAGGACTCGGAGCGCAAACATCGGCTCTTTTCCCTGGGAAAGAAAACTCACCAGTCCAGGTTCCTGATGTCAGTTTGTAGGGCTCCCCTGGGACTGTCAGGGCAGCACAAGTATGAGGTGGGGGCAGCTCCTGTCTGGGACTTATCCTTCGATGTTCCGATTTTTTGCACTCAGCTGCCCGCTCAGGGCCACAGGACTCGGAGCGCAAACATCGGCTCTTTTCCCTGGGAAAGAAAACTCACCAGTCCAGGTTCCTGATGTCAGTTTGTAGGGCTCCCCAGGGACTCTCAGGGCAGCACAAGTATGAGGTGGGGGCAGCTCCTGTCTGGGACTTATCCTTCGATGTTCCGATTTTTTGCACTCAGCTGCCCGCTCAGGGCCACAGGACTCGGAGCGCAAACATCGGCTCTTTTCCCTGGGAAAGAAAACTCACCAGTCCAGGTTCCTGATGTCAGTTTGTAGGGCTCCCCTGGGACTCTCAGGGCAGCACAAGTATGAGGTGGGGGCAGCTCCTGTCTGGGACTTATCCTTCGATGTTCCGATTTTTTGCACCCAGCTGCCCGCTCAGGGCCACAGGACTCGGAGCGCAAACATCGGCTCTTTTCCCTGGGAAAGAAAACTCACCAGTCCAGGTTCCTGATGTCAGTTTGTAGGGCTCCCCTGGGACTGTCAGGGCAGAACAAGTATGAGGTGGGGGCAGCTCCTGTCTGGGACTTATCCTTCGATGTTCGGATTTTTTGCACTCAGCTGCCTGCTCAGGGCCACAGGACTCGGGGCGCAAACATCGGCTCTTTTCCCTGGGAAAGAAAACTCACCAGTCCAGGTTCCTGATGTCAGTTTGTAGGGCTCCCCTGGGACTCTCAGGGCAGCACAAGTATGAGGTGGGGGCAGCTCCTGTCTGGGACTTATCCTTCGATGTTCGGATTTTTTGCACTCAGCTGCCCGCTCAGGGCCACAGGACTCGGAGCGCAAACATCGGCTCTTTTCCCTGGGAAAGAAAACTCACCAGTCCAGGTTCCTGATGTCAGTTTGTAGGGCTCCCCTGGGACTGTCAGGGCAGCACAAGTATGAGGTGGGGGCAGCTCCTGTCTGGGACTTATCCTTCGATGTTCCGATTTTTTGCACTCAGCTGCCCACTCAGAGCCACAGGACTCGGGGCGCAAACATCGGCTCTTTTCCCTGGGAAAGAAAACTCACCAGTCCAGGTTCCTGGTGTCAGTTTGTAGGGCTCCCCTGGGACTCTCAGGGCAGCACAAGTATGAGGTGGGGGCAGCTCCTGTCTGGGACTTATCCTTCGATGTTCCGATTTTTTGCAGTCAGCTGCCCACTCAAAGCCACAGGACTCGGAGCGCAAACATCGGCTCTTTTCCCTGGGAAAGAAAACTCACCAGTCCAGGTTCCTGATGTCAGTTTGTAGGGCTCTTTTTGGACTCTCAGGGCAGCACAAGTATGAGGTGGGGGCAGCTCCTGTCTGGGACTTATCCTTCGATGTTCGGATTTTTGCAGTCAACTGCCTGCTCAGGGCCACAGGACTCGGGGCGCAAACATCGGCTCTTTCCCCTGGGAAAAAAAACTCACCAGTCCAGGTTCCTGATGTCAGTTTGTAGGGCTCCCCTGGGACTGTCAGTGCAGCACAAGTATGAGGTGGGGGCAGCTCCTGTCTGGGACTTATCCTTCGATGTTCGGATTTTTTGCGGTCAGCTGCCTGCTCAGGGCCACAGGACTCGGAGCGCAAACATCGGCTCTTTTCCCTGGGAAAGAAAACTCACCAGTCCAGGTTCCTGATGTCAGTTTGGAGGGCTCTTTTTGGACTCTCAGGGCAGCACAAGTATGAGGTGGGGGCAGCTCCTGTCTGGGACTTATCCTTCGATGTCCCGATTTTTTGCACTCAGCTGCCCACTCAGAGCCACAGGACTCGGGGCGCAAACATCGGCTCTTTTCCCTGGGAAAGAAAACTCACCAGTCCAGGTTCCTGGTGTCAGTTTGTAGGGCTCCCCTGGGACTGTCAGGGCAGAACAAGTATGAGGTGGGGGCAGCTCCTGTCTGGGACTTATCCTTCGATGTTCGGATTTTTTGCACTCAGCTGCCTGCTCAGGGCCACAGAACTCGGGGCGCAAACATCGGCTCTTTTCCCTGGGAAAGAAAACTCACCAGTCCAGGTTCCTGATGTCAGTTTGTAGGGCTCTTTTTGGACTCTCAGGGCAGCACAAGTATGAGGTGGGGGCAGCTCCTGTCTGGGACTTATCCTTCGATGTTTCGATTTTTTGCAGTCAGCTGCCCGCTCAGGGCCACAGGACTCGGAGCGCAAACATCGGCTCTTTTCCCTGGGAAAGAAAACTTACCAGTCCAGGTTCCTGATGTCAGTTTGTAGGGCTCCCCTGGGACTCTCAGGGCAGCACAAGTATGAGGTGGGGGCAGCTCCTGTCTGGGACTTATCCTTCGATGTTCCGATTTTTGGCACTCAGCTGCCCGCTCAGGGCCACAGGACTCGGAGCGCAAACATCGGCTCTTTTCCCTGGGAAAGAAAACTCACCAGTCCAGGTTCCTGATGTCAGTTTGTAGGGCTCCCCTGGGACTGTCAGGGCTGCACAAGTATGAGGTGGGGGCAGCTCCTGTCTGGGACTTATCCTTCGATGTTCCGATTTTTTGCACTCAGCTGCCCGCTCAGGGCCACAGGACTCGGAGCGCAAACATCGGCTCTTTTCCCTGGGAAAGAAAACTCACCAGTCCAGGTTCCTGATGTCAGTTTGTAGGGCTCTTTTTGGACTCTCAGGGCAGCACAAGTATGAGGTGGGGGCAGCTCCTGTCTGGGACTTATCCTTCGATGTTCCGATTTTTTGCAGTCAGCTGCCCGCTCAGGGCCACAGGACTCGGAGTGCAAACATCGGCTCTTTTCCCTGGGAAAAAAAACTCACCAGTCCAGGTTCCTGATGTCAGTTTGTAGGGCTCCCCAGGGACTCTCAGGGCAGCACAAGTATGAGGTGGGGGCAGCTCCTGTCTGGGACTTATCCTTCGATGTTCCGATTTTTTGCACTCAGCTGCCCGCTCAGGGCCACAGGACTCGGAGCGCAAACATCGGCTCTTTTCCCTGGGAAAGAAAACTCACCAGTCCAGGTTCCTGATGTCAGTTTGGAGGGCTCTTTTTGGACTCTCAGGGCAGCACAAGTATGAGGTGGGGGCAGCTCCTGTCTGGGACTTATCCTTCGATGTCCCGATTTTTTGCACTCAGCTGCCCACTCAGAGCCACAGGACTCGGGGCGCAAACATCGGCTCTTTTCCCTGGGAAAGAAAACTCACCAGTCCAGGTTCCTGGTGTCAGTTTGTAGGGCTCTTTTTGGACTCTCAGGGCAGCACAAGTATGAGGTGGGGGCAGCTCCTGTCTGGGACTTATCCTTCGATGTTCGGATTTTTTGCACTCAGCTGCCTGCTCAGGGCCACAGAACTCGGGGCGCAAACATCGGCTCTTTTCCCTGGGAAAGAAAACTCACCAGTCCAGGTTCCTGATGTCAGTTTGTAGGGCTCTTTTTGGACTCTCAGGGCAGCACAAGTATGAGGTGGGGGCAGCTCCTGTCTGGGACTTATCCTTCGATGTTTCGATTTTTTGCAGTCACCTGCCCGCTCAGGGCCACAGGACTCGGAGCGCAAACATCGGCTCTTTTCCCTGGGAAAGAAAACTTACCAGTCCAGGTTCCTGATGTCAGTTTGTAGGGCTCCCCTGGGACTCTCAGGGCAGCACAAGTATGAGGTGGGGGCAGCTCCTGTCTGGGACTTATCCTTCGATGTTCCGATTTTTTGCACTCAGCTGCCCGCTCAGGGCCACAGGACTCTGAGCGCAAACATCGGCTCTTTTCCCTGGGAAAGAAAACTCACCAGTCCAGGTTCCTGATGTCAGTTTGTAGGGCTCCCCTGGGACTGTCAGGGCAGCACAAGTATGAGGTGGGGGCAGCTCCTGTCTGGGACTTATCCTTCGATGTTCCGATTTTTTGCACTCAGCTGCCCGCTCAGGGCCACAGGACTCGGAGCGCAAACATCGGCTCTTTTCCCTGGGAAAGAAAACTCACCAGTCCAGGTTCCTGATGTCAGTTTGTAGGGCTCCCCAGGGACTCTCAGGGCAGCACAAGTATGAGGTGGGGGCAGCTCCTGTCTGGGACTTATCCTTCGATGTTCCGATTTTTTGCACTCAGCTGCCTGCTCAGGGCCACAGGACTCGGAGCGCAAACATCGGCTCTTTTCCCTGGGAAAGAAAACTCACCAGTCCAGGTTCCTGATGTCAGTTTGTAGGGCTCTTTTTGGACTCTCAGGGCAGCACAAGTATGAGGTGGGGGCAGCTCCTGTCTGGGACTTATCCTTCGATGTTCCGATTTTTTGCAGTCAGCTGCCCGCTCAGGGCCACAGGACTCGGAGTGCAAACATCGGCTCTTTTCCCTGGGAAAAAAAACTCACCAGTCCAGGTTCCTGATGTCAGTTTGTAGGGCTCCCCAGGGACTCTCAGGGCAGCACAAGTATGAGGTGGGGGCAGCTCCTGTCTGGGACTTATCCTTCGATGTTCCGATTTTTTGCACTCAGCTGCCCGCTCAGGGCCACAGGACTCGGAGCGCAAACATCGGCTCTTTTCCCTGGGAAAGAAAACTCACCAGTCCAGGTTCCTGATGTCAGTTTGTAGGGCTCCCCTGGGACTGTCAGGGTAGCACAAGTATGAGGTGGGGGCAGCTCCTGTCTGGGACTTATCCTTCGATGTTCGGATTTTTTGCAGTCACCTGCCCGCTCAGGGCCACAGGACTCGGAGCGCAAACATCGGCTCTTTTCCCTGGGAAAGAAAACTCACCAGTCCAGGTTCCTGATGTCAGTTTGTAGGGCTCTTTTTGGACTCTCAGGGCAGCACAAGTATGAGGTGGGGGCAGCTCCTGTCTGGGACTTATCCTTCGATGTTCGGATTTTTGCAGTCAACTGCCTGCTCAGGGCCACAGGACTCGGGGCGCAAATATCGGCTCTTTCCCCTGGGAAAAAAAACTCACCAGTCCAGGTTCCTGATGTCAGTTTGTAGGGCTCCCCTGGGACTGTCAGTGCAGCACAAGTATGAGGTGGGGGCAGCTCCTGTCTGGGACTTATCCTTCGATGTTCGGATTTTTTGCACTCAGCTGCCGGCTCAGGGCCACAGGACTCGGAGCGCAAACATCGGCTCTTTTCCCTGGGAAAGAAAACTCACCAGTCCAGGTTCCTGATGTCAGTTTGGAGGGCTCTTTTTGGACTCTCAGGGCAGCACAAGTATGAGGTGGGGGCAGCTCCTGTCTGGGACTTATCCTTCGATGTCCCGATTTTTTGCACTCAGCTGCCCACTCAGAGCCACAGGACTCGGGGCGCAAACATCGGCTCTTTTCCCTGGGAAAGAAAACTCACCAGTCCAGGTTCCTGATGTCAGTTTGTAGGGCTCCCCTGGGACTCTCAGGGCAGCACAAGTATGAGGTGGGGGCAGCTCCTGTCTGGGACTTATCCTTCGATGTTCCGATTTTTTGCAGTCAGCTGCCCGCTCAGGGCCACAGGACTCGGAGTGCAAACATCGGCTCTTTTCCCTGGGAAAAAAAACTCACCAGTCCAGGTTCCTGATGTCAGTTTGTAGGGCTCCCCAGGGACTCTCAGGGCAGCACAAGTATGAGGTGGGGGCAGCTCCTGTCTGGGACTTATCCTTCGATGTTCCGATTTTTTGCACTCAGCTGCCCGCTCAGGGCCACAGGACTCGGAGCGCAAACATCGGCTCTTTTCCCTGGGAAAGAAAACTCACCAGTCCAGGTTCCTGATGTCAGTTTGTAGGGCTCTTTTTGGACTCTCAGGGCAGCACAAGTACGAGGTGGGGGCAGCTCCTGTCTGGGACTTATCCTTCGATGTTCCGATTTTTGCAGTCAGCTGCCTGCTCAGGGCCACAGGACTCGGAGCGCAAACATCGGCTCTTTTCCCTGGGAAAGAAAACTCACCAGTCCAGGTTCCTGATGTCAGTTTGTAGGGCTCCCCTGGGACTCTCAGGGCAGCACAAGTATGAGGTGGGGGCAGCTCCTGTCTGGGACTTATCCTTCGATGTTCCGATTTTTTGCACTCAGCTGCCCGCTCAGGGCCACAGGACTCGGAGCGCAAACATCGGCTCTTTTCCCTGGGAAAGAAAACTCACCAGTCCAGGTTCCTGATGTCAGTTTGTAGGGCTCCCCTGGGACTCTCAGGGCAGCACAAGTATGAGGTGGGGGCAGCTCCTGACTGGGACTTATCCTTCGATGTTCCGATTTTTTGCACTCAGCTGCCCGCTCAGGGCCACAGGACTCGGAGCACAAACATCGGCTCTTTTCCCTGGGAAAGAAAACTCACCAGTCCAGGTTCCTGATGTCAGTTTGTAGGGCTCCCCTGGGACTCTCAGGGCAGCACAAGTATGAGGTGGGGGCAGCTCCTGTCTGGGACTTATCCTTCGATGTTCCGATTTTTTGCACTCAGCTGCCCGCTCAGGGCCACAGGACTCGGAGCGCAAACATCGGCTCTTTTCCCTGGGAAAGAAAACTCACCAGTCCAGGTTCCTGATGTCAGTTTGTAGGGCTCCCCTGGGACTCTCAGGGCAGCACAAGTATGAGGTGGGGGCAGCTCCTGTCTGGGACTTATCCTTCGATGTTCGGATTTTTTGCACTCAGCTGCCTGCTCAGGGCCACAGGACTCGGGGCGCAAACATCGGCTCTTTTCCCTGGGAAAGAAAACTCACCAGTCCAGGTTCCTGATGTCAGTTTGTAGGGCTCTTTTTGGACTCTCAGGGCAGCACAAGTATGAGGTGGGGGCAGCTCCTGTCTGGGACTTATCCTTCGATGTTCCGATTTTTTGCAGTCAGCTGCCCGCTCAAAGCCACAGGACTCGGAGCGCAAACATCGGCTCTTTTCCCTGGGAAAGAAAACTCACCAGTCCAGGTTCCTGATGTCAGTTTGTAGGGCTCCCCTGGGACTGTCAGGGCAGCACAAGTATGAGGTGGGGGCAGCTCCTGTCTGGGACTTATCCTTCGATGTTCCGATTTTTTGCACTCAGCTGCCCGCTCAGGGCCACAGGACTCGGAGCGCAAACATCGGCTCTTTTCCCTGGGAAAGAAAACTCACCAGTCCAGGTTCCTGATGTCAGTTTGTAGGGCTCCCCAGGGACTCTCAGGGCAGCACAAGTATGAGGTGGGGGCAGCTCCTGTCTGGGACTTATCCTTCGATGTTCCGATTTTTTGCACTCAGCTGCCCGCTCAGGGCCACAGGACTCGGAGCGCAAACATCGGCTCTTTTCCCTGGGAAAGAAAACTCACCAGTCCAGGTTCCTGATGTCAGTTTGTAGGGCTCCCCTGGGACTCTCAGGGCAGCACAAGTATGAGGTGGGGGCAGCTCCTGTCTGGGACTTATCCTTCGATGTTCCGATTTTTTGCACCCAGCTGCCCGCTCAGGGCCACAGGACTCGGAGCGCAAACATCGGCTCTTTTCCCTGGGAAAGAAAACTCACCAGTCCAGGTTCCTGATGTCAGTTTGTAGGGCTCCCCTGGGACTCTCAGGGCAGCACAAGTATGAGGTGGGGGCAGCTCCTGTCTGGGACTTATCCTTCGATGTTCCGATTTTTTGCACTCAGCTGCCCGCTCAGGGCCACAGGACTCGGAGCGCAAACATCGGCTCTTTTCCCTGGGAAAGAAAACTCACCAGTCCAGGTTCCTGATGTCAGTTTGTAGGGCTCCCCTGGGACTGTCAGGGCAGCACAAGTATGAGGTGGGGGCAGCTCCTGTCTGGGACTTATCCTTCGATGTTCCGATTTTTTGCACTCAGCTGCCCACTCAGAGCCACAGGACTCGGGGCGCAAACATCGGCTCTTTTCCCTGGGAAAGAAAACTCACCAGTCCAGGTTCCTGGTGTCAGTTTGTAGGGCTCCCCTGGGACTCTCAGGGCAGCACAAGTATGAGGTGGGGGCAGCTCCTGTCTGGGACTTATCCTTCGATGTTCCGATTTTTTGCAGTCAGCTGCCCACTCAAAGCCACAGGACTCGGAGCGCAAACATCGGCTCTTTTCCCTGGGAAAGAAAACTCACCAGTCCAGGTTCCTGATGTCAGTTTGTAGGGCTCTTTTTGGACTCTCAGGGCAGCACAAGTATGAGGTGGGGGCAGCTCCTGTCTGGGACTTATCCTTCGATGTTCGGATTTTTGCAGTCAACTGCCTGCTCAGGGCCACAGGACTCGGGGCGCAAACATCGGCTCTTTCCCCTGGGAAAAAAAACTCACCAGTCCAGGTTCCTGATGTCAGTTTGTAGGGCTCCCCTGGGACTGTCAGTGCAGCACAAGTATGAGGTGGGGGCAGCTCCTGTCTGGGACTTATCCTTCGATGTTCGGATTTTTTGCACTCAGCTGCCTGCTCAGGGCCACAGGACTCGGAGCGCAAACATCGGCTCTTTTCCCTGGGAAAGAAAACTCACCAGTCCAGGTTCCTGATGTCAGTTTGTAGGGCTCCCCAGGGACTCTCAGGGCAGCACAAGTATGAGGTGGGGGCAGCTCCTGTCTGGGACTTATCCTTCGATGTTCCGATTTTTTGCAGTCAGCTGCCCACTCAAAGCCACAGGACTCGGAGCGCAAACATCGGCTCTTTTCCCTGGGAAAGAAAACTCACCAGTCCAGGTTCCTGATGTCAGTTTGTAGGGCTCTTTTTGGACTCTCAGGGCAGCACAAGTATGAGGTGGGGGCAGCTCCTGTCTGGGACTTATCCTTCGATGTTCGGATTTTTGCAGTCAACTGCCTGCTCAGGGCCACAGGACTCGGGGCGCAAACATCGGCTCTTTCCCCTGGGAAAAAAAACTCACCAGTCCAGGTTCCTGATGTCAGTTTGTAGGGCTCCCCTGGGACTGTCAGTGCAGCACAAGTATGAGGTGGGGGCAGCTCCTGTCTGGGACTTATCCTTCGATGTTCGGATTTTTTGCGGTCAGCTGCCTGCTCAGGGCCACAGGACTCGGAGCGCAAACATCGGCTCTTTTCCCTGGGAAAGAAAACTCACCAGTCCAGGTTCCTGATGTCAGTTTGGAGGGCTCTTTTTGGACTCTCAGGGCAGCACAAGTATGAGGTGGGGGCAGCTCCTGTCTGGGACTTATCCTTCGATGTCCCGATTTTTTGCACTCAGCTGCCCACTCAGAGCCACAGGACTCGGGGCGCAAACATCGGCTCTTTTCCCTGGGAAAGAAAACTCACCAGTCCAGGTTCCTGGTGTCAGTTTGTAGGGCTCCCCTGGGACTGTCAGGGCAGAACAAGTATGAGGTGGGGGCAGCTCCTGTCTGGGACTTATCCTTCGATGTTCGGATTTTTTGCACTCAGCTGCCTGCTCAGGGCCACAGAACTCGGGGCGCAAACATCGGCTCTTTTCCCTGGGAAAGAAAACTCACCAGTCCAGGTTCCTGATGTCAGTTTGTAGGGCTCTTTTTGGACTCTCAGGGCAGCACAAGTACGAGGTGGGGGCAGCTCCTGTCTGGGACTTATCCTTCGATGTTCCGATTTTTGCAGTCAGCTGCCTGCTCAGGGCCACAGGACTCGGGGCACAAACATCGGCTCTTTTCCCTGGGAAAGAAAACTCACCAGTCCAGGTTCCTGATGTCAGTTTGTAGGGCTCCCCTGGGACTCTCAGGGCAGCACAAGTATGAGGTGGGGGCAGCTCCTGTCTGGGACTTATCCTTCGATGTTCGGATTTTTTGCAGTCAGCTGCCCACTCATAGCCACAGGACTCGGAGCGCAAACATCGGCTCTTTTCCCTGGGAAAGAAAACTCACCAGTCCAGGTTCCTGATGTCAGTTTGTAGGGCTCCCCTGGGACTCTCAGGGCAGCACAAGTATGAGGTGGGGGCAGCTCCTGTCTGGGACTTATCCTTCGATGTTCCGATTTTTTGCACTCAGCTGCCCGCTCAGGGCCACAGGACTCGGAGCGCAAACATCGGCTCTTTTCCCTGGGAAAGAAAACTCACCAGTCCAGGTTCCTGATGTCAGTTTGTAGGGCTCCCCTGGGACTCTCAGGGCAGCACAAGTATGAGGTGGGGGCAGCTCCTGTCTGGGACTTATCCTTCGATGTTCCGATTTTTTGCACTCAGCTGCCCGCTCAGGGCCACAGGACTCGGAGCACAAACATCGGCTCTTTTCCCTGGGAAAGAAAACTCACCAGTCCAGGTTCCTGATGTCAGTTTGTAGGGCTCCCCTGGGACTCTCAGGGCAGCACAAGTATGAGGTGGGGGCAGCTCCTGTCTGGGACTTATCCTTCGATGTTCCGATTTTTTGCACTCAGCTGCCCGTTCAGGGCCACAGGACTCGGAGCGCAAACATCGGCTCTTTTCCCTGGGAAAGAAAACTCACCAGTCCAGGTTCCTGATGTCAGTTTGTAGGGCTCTTTTTGGACTCTCAGGGCAGCACAAGTATGAGGTGGGGGCAGCTCCTGTCTGGGACTTATCCTTCGATGTTCCGATTTTTTGCAGTCAGCTGCCCGCTCAAAGCCACAGGACTCGGAGCGCAAACATCGGCTCTTTTCCCTGGGAAAGAAAACTCACCAGTCCAGGTTCCTGATGTCAGTTTGTAGGGCTCCCCTGGGACTGTCAGGGCAGCACAAGTATGAGGTGGGGGCAGCTCCTGTCTGGGACTTATCCTTCGATGTTCCGATTTTTTGCACTCAGCTGCCCGCTCAGGGCCACAGGACTCGGAGCGCAAACATCGGCTCTTTTCCCTGGGAAAGAAAACTCACCAGTCCAGGTTCCTGATGTCAGTTTGTAGGGCTCCCCTGGGACTCTCAGGGCAGCACAAGTATGAGGTGGGGGCAGCTCCTGTCTGGGACTTATCCTTCGATGTTCCGATTTTTTGCACCCAGCTGCCCGCTCAGGGCCACAGGACTCGGAGCGCAAACATCGGCTCTTTTCCCTGGGAAAGAAAACTCACCAGTCCAGGTTCCTGATGTCAGTTTGTAGGGCTCCCCTGGGACTCTCAGGGCAGCACAAGTATGAGGTGGGGGCAGCTCCTGTCTGGGACTTATCCTTCGATGTTCCGATTTTTTGCACTCAGCTGCCCGCTCAGGGCCACAGGACTCGGAGCGCAAACATCGGCTCTTTTCCCTGGGAAAGAAAACTCACCAGTCCAGGTTCCTGATGTCAGTTTGTAGGGCTCCCCTGGGACTGTCAGGGCAGCACAAGTATGAGGTGGGGGCAGCTCCTGTCTGGGACTTATCCTTCGATGTTCCGATTTTTTGCACTCAGCTGCCCACTCAGAGCCACAGGACTCGGGGCGCAAACATCGGCTCTTTTCCCTGGGAAAGAAAACTCACCAGTCCAGGTTCCTGGTGTCAGTTTGGAGGGCTCTTTTTGGACTCTCAGGGCAGCACAAGTATGAGGTGGGGGCAGCTCCTGTCTGGGACTTATCCTTCGATGTCCCGATTTTTTGCACTCAGCTGCCCACTCAGAGCCACAGGACTCGGGGCGCAAACATCGGCTCTTTTCCCTGGGAAAGAAAACTCACCAGTCCAGGTTCCTGGTGTCAGTTTGTAGGGCTCCCCTGGGACTGTCAGGGCAGAACAAGTATGAGGTGGGGGCAGCTCCTGTCTGGGACTTATCCTTCGATGTTCGGATTTTTTGCACTCAGCTGCCTGCTCAGGGCCACAGAACTCGGGGCGCAAACATCGGCTCTTTTCCCTGGGAAAGAAAACTCACCAGTCCAGGTTCCTGATGTCAGTTTGTAGGGCTCTTTTTGGACTCTCAGGGCAGCACAAGTATGAGGTGGGGGCAGCTCCTGTCTGGGACTTATCCTTCGATGTTTCGATTTTTTGCAGTCACCTGCCCGCTCAGGGCCACAGGACTCGGAGCGCAAACATCGGCTCTTTTCCCTGGGAAAGAAAACTTACCAGTCCAGGTTCCTGATGTCAGTTTGTAGGGCTCCCCTGGGACTCTCAGGGCAGCACAAGTATGAGGTGGGGGCAGCTCCTGTCTGGGACTTATCCTTCGATGTTCCGATTTTTTGCACTCAGCTGCCTTCTCAGGGCCACAGGACTCTGAGCGCAAACATCGGCTCTTTTCCCTGGGAAAGAAAACTCACCAGTCCAGGTTCCTGATGTCAGTTTGTAGGGCTCCCCTGGGACTGTCAGGGCAGCACAAGTATGAGGTGGGGGCAGCTCCTGTCTGGGACTTATCCTTCGATGTTCCGATTTTTTGCACTCAGCTGCCCGCTCAGGGCCACAGGACTCGGAGCGCAAACATCGGCTCTTTTCCCTGGGAAAGAAAACTCACCAGTCCAGGTTCCTGATGTCAGTTTGTAGGGCTCCCCAGGGACTCTCAGGGCAGCACAAGTATGAGGTGGGGGCAGCTCCTGTCTGGGACTTATCCTTCGATGTTCCGATTTTTTGCACTCAGCTGCCTGCTCAGGGCCACAGGACTCGGAGCGCAAACATCGGCTCTTTTCCCTGGGAAAGAAAACTCACCAGTCCAGGTTCCTGATGTCAGTTTGTAGGGCTCTTTTTGGACTCTCAGGGCAGCACAAGTATGAGGTGGGGGCAGCTCCTGTCTGGGACTTATCCTTCGATGTTCCGATTTTTTGCAGTCAGCTGCCCGCTCAGGGCCACAGGACTCGGAGTGCAAACATCGGCTCTTTTCCCTGGGAAAAAAAACTCACCAGTCAAGGTTCCTGATGTCAGTTTGTAGGGCTCCCCAGGGACTCTCAGGGCAGCACAAGTATGAGGTGGGGGCAGCTCCTGTCTGGGACTTATCCTTCGATGTTCCGATTTTTTGCACTCAGCTGCCCGCTCAGGGCCACAGGACTCGGAGCGCAAACATCGGCTCTTTTCCCTGGGAAAGAAAACTCACCAGTCCAGGTTCCTGATGTCAGTTTGTAGGGCTCCCCTGGGACTCTCAGGGTAGCACAAGTATGAGGTGGGGGCAGCTCCTGTCTGGGACTTATCCTTCGATGTTCGGATTTTTTGCAGTCACCTGCCCGCTCAGGGCCACAGGACTCGGAGCGCAAACATCGGCTCTTTTCCCTGGGAAAGAAAACTCACCAGTCCAGGTTCCTGATGTCAGTTTGTAGGGCTCTTTTTGGACTCTCAGGGCAGCACAAGTATGAGGTGGGGGCAGCTCCTGTCTGGGACTTATCCTTCGATGTTCGGATTTTTGCAGTCAACTGCCTGCTCAGGGCCACAGGACTCGGGGCGCAAATATCGGCTCTTTCCCCTGGGAAAAAAAACTCACCAGTCCAGGTTCCTGATGTCAGTTTGTAGGGCTCCCCTGGGACTGTCAGGGTAGCACAAGTATGAGGTGGGGGCAGCTCCTGTCTGGGACTTATCCTTCGATGTTCGGATTTTTTGCGGTCAGCTGCCGGCTCAGGGCCACAGGACTCGGAGCGCAAACATCGGCTCTTTTCCCTGGGAAAGAAAACTCACCAGTCCAGGTTCCTGATGTCAGTTTGTAGGGCTCCCCTG
This sequence comes from Taeniopygia guttata, assembly GCF_048771995.1. NCBI lineage: Eukaryota > Metazoa > Chordata > Aves > Passeriformes > Estrildidae > Taeniopygia > Taeniopygia guttata. The sequence goes on from NC_133057.1 coordinate 376,246, forward strand.
GGACTGTCAGGGCAGCACAAGTATGAGGTTGGGGCAGCTCCTGTCTGGGACTTATCCTTCGATGTTCAGATTTTTTGCGGTCAGCTGCCGGCTCAGGGCCACAGGACTCGGAGCGCAAACATCGGCTCTTTTCCCTGGGAAAAAAAACTCACCAGTCCAGGTTCCTGATGTCAGTTTGTAGGGCTCCCCTGGGACTGTCAGGGTAGCACAAGTATGAGGTGGGGGCAGCTCCTGTCTGGGACTTATCCTTCGATGTTCGGATTTTTTGCACTCAGCTGCCCGCTCAGGGCTACAGGACTCGGAGCGCAAACATCGGCTCTTTTCCCTGGGAAAGAAAACTCACCAGTCCAGGTTCCTGATGTCAGTTTGTAGAGCTCTTTTTGGACTCTCAGGGCAGCACAAGTATGAGGTGGGGGCAGCTCCTGTCTGGGACTTATCCTTCGATGTTCGGATTTTTTGCACTCAGCTGCCGGCTCAGGGCCACAGGATTCGGAGCGCAAACATCGGCTCTTTTCCCTGGGAAAAAAAACTCACCAGTCCAGGTTCCTGATGTCAGTTTGTAGGGCTCCCCTGGGACTGTCAGGGCAGCACAAGTATGAGGTGGGGGCAGCTCCTGTCTGGGACTTATCCTTCGATGTTCAGATTTTTTGCAGTCAGCTGCCGGCTCAGGGCCACAGGACTCGGAGCGCAAACATCGGCTCTTTTCCCTGGGAAAGAAAACTCACCAGTCCAGGTTCCTGATGTCAGTTTGTAGGGCTCCCCTGGGACTGTCAGGGCAGCACAAGTATGAGGTGGGGGCAGCTCCTGTCTGGGACTTATCCTTCGATGTTCCGATTTTTTGCAGTCAGGTGCCGGCTCAGGGCCACAGGACTCGGAGCGCAAACATCGGCTCTTTTCCCTGGGAAAGAAAACTCACCAGTCCAGGTTCCTGATGTCATTTTATAGAGCTCTTTTTGGACTCTCAGGGCAGCACAAGTATGAGGTGGGGGCAGCTCCTGTCTGGGACTTATCCTTCGATGTTCCGATTTTTTGCGGTCAGCTGCCGGCTCAGGGCCACAGGATTCGGAGCGCAAACATCGGCTCTTTTCCCTGGGAAAGAAAACTCACCAGTCCAGGTTCCTGATGTCAGTTTGTAGGGCTCCCCTGGGACTGTCAGGGCAACACAAGTATGAGGTGGGGGCAGCTCCTGTCTGGGACTTATCCTTCGATGTTCGGATTTTTTGCGGTCAGCTGCCCGCTCAGGGCCACAGGACTCGGAGCGCAAACATCGGCTCTTTTCCCTGGGAAAAAAAACTCACCATTCCAGGTTCCTGATGTCAGTTTGTAGGGCTCCCCTGGGACTGTCAGGGTAGCACAAGTATGAGGTGGGGGCAGCTCCTGTCTGGGACTTATCCTTCGATGTTCGGATTTTTTGCGGTCAGCTGCCGGCTCAGGGCCACAGGACTCGGAGCGCAAACATCGGCTCTTTTCCCTGGGAAAGAAAACTCACCAGTCCAGGTTCCTGATGTCAGTTTGTAGGGCTCCCCTGGGACTGTCAGAGCAGCACAAGTATGAGGTGGGGGCAGATCCTGTCTGGGACTTATCCTTCGATGTTCGGATTTTTTGCGGTCAGCTGCCGGCTCAGGGCCACAGGACTCGGAGCGCAAACATCGGCTCTTTTCCCTGGGAAAGAAAACTCACCAGTCCAGGTTCCTGATGTCAGTTTGTAGGGCTCCCCTGGGACTGTCAGAGCAGCACAAGTATGAGGTGGGGGCAGCTCCTGTCTGGGACTTATCCTTCGATGTTCGGATTTTTTGCACTCAGTTGCCCGCTCAGGGCCACAGGACTCGGAGCGCAAACATCGGCTCTTTTCCCTGGGAAAGAAAACTCACCAGTCCAGGTTCCTGATGTCAGTTTGTAGAGCTCTTTTTGGACTCTCAGGGCAGCACAAGTATGAGGTGGGGGCAGCTCCTGTCTGGGACTTATCCTTCGATGTTCCGATTTTTTGCACTCAGCTGCCCGCTCAGGACCACAGGACTCGGAGCGCAAACATCGGCTCTTTTCCCTGGGAAAGAAAACTCACCAGTCCAGGTTCCTGATGTCAGTTTGTAGGGCACCCCTGGGACTGTCAGGGCAGCACAAGTATGAGGTGGGGGCAGCTCTTGTCTGGGACTTATCCTTCGATGTTCGGATTTTTTGCGGTCAGCTGCCCGCTCAGGGCCACAGGACTCGGAGCGCAAACATCGGCTCTTTTCCCTGGGAAAGAAAACTCACCAGTCCAGGTTCCTGATGTCAGTTTGTAGAGCTCTTTTTGGACTCTCAGGGCAGCACAAGTATGAGGTGGGGGCAGCTCCTGTCTGGGACTTATCCTTCGATGTTTGGATTTTTTGCGGTCAGCTGCCGGCTCAGGGCCACAGGATTCGGAGCGCAAACATCGGCTCTTTTCCCTGGGAAAGAAAACTCACCAGTCCAGGTTCCTGATGTCAGTTTGTAGGGCTCCCCTGGGACTGTCAGGGCAGCAGAAGTATGAGGTGGGGGCAGCTCCTGTCTAGGACTTATCCTTCGATGTTCCGATTTTTTGCGGTCAGCTGCCGGCTCAGGGCCACAGGACTCGGAGCGCAAACATCGGCTCTTTTCCCTGGGAAAGAAAACTCACCAGTCCAGGTTCCTGATGTCAGTTTGTAGGGCTCTTTTTGGACTCTCAGGGCAGCACAAGTAAGAGGTGGGGGCAGCTCCTGTCTGGGACTTATCCTTCGATGTTCGGATTTTTTGCGGTCAGCTGCCGGCTCAGGGCCACAGGACTCTGAGCGCAAACATCAGCTCTTTTCCCTGGGAAAAAAAACTCACCATTCCAGGTTCCTGATGTCAGTTTGTAGGGCTCCCCTGGGACTGTCAGGGTAGCACAAGTATGAGGTGGGGGCAGCTCCTGTCTGGGACTTATCCTTCGATGTTCGGATTTTTTGCGGTCAGCTGCCGGCTCAGGGCCACAGGACTCGGAGCGCAAACATCGGCTCTTTCCCTGGGAAAAAAAACTCACCATTCCAGGTTCCTGATATAAGTTTGTAGGGCTCCCCTGGGACTCTCAGGGTAGCACAAGTATGAGGTGGGGGCAGATCCTGTCTGGGACTTATCCTTCGATGTTCCGATTTTTTGCACTCAGCTGCCGGCTCAGGGCCACAGGACTCGGAGCGCAAACATCGGCTCTTTTCCCTGGGAAAAAAAACTCACCAGTCCAGGTTCCTGATGTCAGTTTGTAGGGCTCCCCTGGGACTGTCAGGGCAGCACAAGTATGAGGTGGGGGCAGCTCCTGTCTGGGACTTATCCTTCGATGTTCGGATTTTTTGCACTCAGCTGCCGGCTCAGAGCCACAGGACTTGGAGCGCAAACATCGGCTCTTTTCCCTGGGAAAAAAACCTCACCATTCCAGGTTCCTGATGTCAGTTTGTAGGGCTCCCCTGGGACTGTCAGGGCAGCACAAGTATGAGGTTGGGGCAGCTCCTGTCTGGGACTTATCCTTCGATGTTCGCATTTTTTGCGGTCAGCTGCCAGCTCAGGGCCACAGGACTCGGAGCCCAAACATCGGCTCTTTTCCCTGGGAAAGAAAACTCACCAGTCCAGGTTCCTGATGTCAGTTTGTAGGGCTCTTTTTGGACTCTCAGGGCAGCACAAGTATGGGATGGGGGAAGCTCCTGTCTGGGACTTATCCTTCGATGTTCGGATTTTTTGCGGTCAGCTGCCGGCTCAGGGCCACAGGAGTCGGAGCGCAAACATCGGCTCTTTTCCCTGGGAAAAAAAACTCACCAGTCCAGGTTCCTGATGTCAGTTTGTAGGGCTCCCCTGGGACTGTCAGGGTAGCACAAGTATGAGGTGGGGGCAGATCCTGTCTGGGACTTATCCTTCGATGTTCGGATTTTTTGCACTCAGCTGCCCGCTCAGGGCCACAGGACTCGGAGCGCAAACATCGGCTCTTTTCCCTGGGAAAGAAAACTCACCAGTCCAGGTTCCTGATGTCAGTTTGTAGAGCTCTTTTTGGACTCTCAGGGCAGCAGAAGTATGAGGTGGGGGCAGCTCCTGTCTGGGACTTATCCTTCGATGTTCGGATTTTTTGCACTCAGCTGCAGGCTCAGGGCCACAGGACTCGGAGCGCAAACATTGGCTCTTTTCCCTGGGAAAGAAAACTCACCAGTCCAGGTTCCTGATGTCAGTTTGTAGGGCTCCCCTGGGACTGTCAGGGCAGCACAAATTTGTTCTCTTGGCCCAGTGGCCCTGATCGGGCAGCTGATTGCAAAAAATCCAAACATCGAATGATTTTTATTTTTTTTTCATTTTTTTTTTAGGCCAAAAGAAATCATACGTTCTAAACAGGAACTTCCTCAAAATCAAGCGTTTCAGTAAACCAAAAAAACTGTAACATATTTTAAATAAGTATTAAAAGGCCAGAAAATGTAAAACAATTCGGCAACCCACAACTGTCTAGAACTATCTACAATAAACCTTCTTTTAAAAAACCCAACAAATACCCCCTACTACCTCAGCAATGTATCACCAGCAACACCAAACGAGTCAAAATACTTCAACTCCCATTTAAAAAATGCTCTATAAACTGAAACACTACAAGTCATCTACAAAATACACTCACCCTTCAACAACCTCCTCTAACCTATACACGAATCTAAAATAAATAAGAATTAACTATAAACTATCATACCTTAAATAACTCCACCATTAAACACTACTGTACCAAACTTATTAAAACTCCAATACAAACTAAAAGCAAAAACCACAAAATAACACACTACTGTTAACATTGCCAATGTATTTTTCCTCCATTCCTCTAACAACTAAATACAAACCTCAATTTACCTTCACTTGAAAAACATACAACACACCTACATACAACTACCCCAAAAATAAAAACAGTCCTACCATCTAGCATAGATTCATCCAAATGAAACTTAAAAAGTCAAACTCAAAATCTTCTGTAATAATCCAACAACATTCGATGAAAAACATAACAAAAATATTTTTAAAAATCATCCAAATTCTTCTAAAATACTATTACACCACAAAAAAAAAAGCAGCAAAATCAAAAAGCATACTGAAAAATCCAGTTCCTAAAAATAAAATAACAAAAGAAACATCAAATTCCCACCAATTTCATCAAAAAAAGTCAGAATGGCTCCATGAGCCATCAAAAAAAAAAAAAAACCACAACCTAAAAGAAAATGCCAAACCACCTCAAACACAAACAATAAAACACAGCCCCTCTTACCATGGTATTATTTTAATATTATGATTAAAATACATATTCTATACAAAAATGTCCTCTACCCCGCCATCAATTCCACATAAAGCAAATAAATTAACTCTTATCATACAGGACATCCATATCAAAAATCTCAATCACCCTAAAACCTTCCAAATAATTACAAATTAACCCCAAAATAAGAACGTTAATCTCTAACAAAAGAAACCCAAAAACAAACAACACAAACTAAAAATACACCATCACAGAACCAACTACCAGCAAAAAAACCCCCACACTACACTCTTTTCACTAGCAGCTGTTAGTGAGACACATCACAAAAATGAAACAAAAATAAAAAACAGCCCACAGAAACCAAAACACATATAGAAAACAAATCACAAAACCCACTAGAAAAAGTCCAACCAGCTTACTAAACTTGAAACCACACAACAGACCCTGAAAGCTACTAAAAATGAAAACCATACCTCTACACTAACTCCAAGAGTAACCAGTAGTCTGCTAAGTTAACTTTAAAAACCAAAGTAATAAACGATATTAAAAAATCTAAACCACTAGACAATAAAAAGATAAGTACCCAAATAAAAAACTACCTAAAAAAATCCACAATATAAATACACAAGTTCCTAAAATAGCCCACTAATAAAAAGCAACCAACAAAAACATCAAACTAAAACAAAAACCCAAATAAATAAACTTAAATTAGCAGCGAAAAAAATTATTCCTAACTCAATAAATCCATAATGCCTCAAACCATCAAAATACAAATAGTAGCTGGAAATAAGCACATCACCAAAAGATAAATGTAACCATAAACAATAACTCCCAAATTACCGGTAACAATAAAACATTCATGACAATTAAACAAACCAAATGAATAAAACCTCTGTAATCGAATAAACAAGAAGGCAATTATCAAATAAAAAAAACCAAACTTACTAATTAACTTAATTAATTAACTTAAACCCACCAAAACAAACACTACATTCTCACTTCAACGAGGGCAAAGAAATGTGGGCTCCCCTTCAATTGCATCCCCCAGAAGAGCAGAAAAGAAGGGGTTTGCCTCAAATGAGGGCAACAGGGAGAATTTTACCTCAATCCAAACCCTTAAAGGAGGGACAACAGGGCAGCCCCCTCATTTCAACCTCAGGATGGTGAAATTCAAAAGGGAAAGGAGAAAATTCCCCACTACAAAGGCACATCGGCTCACCTGTTTGGCTGCTGCTTCTCGGCACGAAGGTTTGTCCCTCGGCTCCTCCTTTGAGCAAAGCTCCACGAATCCAAATGATCCCCAAAATCCTTTCCGAAGCGCCCATCGTCCCTCCATGAGACAGCCCCGGGAGCCCCCCAAAAACTCCTCTTCTCCAGCAGCTCCGTGCAAAAGTGATGTGAGGAAAAACTCCCTCTAAATCAGCCCCCGGAGGAGCCGCCCCCTCCTCATCATCCTCACAGCTCTCACCTGTGAGCCTTCATCATCCTCACAGCTCTCACCTGTGAGCCCTCATCATCCTCACAGCTCACACCTGTGAGCCCTCATCATCCTCACAGCTCTCACCTGTGAGCCTTCATCATCCTCACAGCTCACACCTGTGAGCCTTCATCATCCTGACAGCTCACACCTGTGAGCCTTCATTATCCTCACAGCTCACACCTGTGAGCCCTCATCATCCTCACAGCTCACACCTGTGAGCCTTCATCATCCTTACAGCTCACACCTGGGGCTGCTCTGAGCCTTCATCATCCTCACAGCTCACACCTGGGGCTGCTCTGAGCCCTCCTCATCCTCACAGCTCACACCCCAAAACCCCTCAGAGCCCCCCAAAATCCTTCACACATCTCCCAGAGTCCCACAGGCCGACCCCAAAACCCCTCAGAGCCCCCCAAAATCCTTCACACATGTCCCAGAGTTCCACAGGCCGACCCCAAAACCCCCTAAATCCCCCAAAATCCCTCACACATGTCCCAGAGTCCCACAGGCTGACCCCAAAACCCCCAAAACCCCTCAGAGCCCCCCAAAATCCTTCACACATGTCCCAGAGTTCCACAGGCCGACCCCAAAACCCCCTAAATCCCCCAAAATCCCTCACACATGTCCCAGAGTCCCACAGGCTGACCCCAAAACCCCCAAAACCCCTCAGAGCCCCCCAAAATCCTTCACAAATCCCCACAAGTCCCACAGGACAACCCCAAAACCCCCTAAATCCCCCAAAATCCCTCACACGTGTCCCAGAGTCCCACAGGCCAACCCCAAAACCCCCAAAACCCCCCAGAGCCCCCCAAAAAACGGAGACGGAGGCGGTGCCAAAGCTCAGTGGCCCTTTATAAAAAGGGGGGGCTCGGGGGCCCCCCCATATCCACATATGTACAGGGGGGAGGGGCATGTACAGGTATTTACACCCCCCGGGGGTATTTACAGAGTGGGGGGAGGGGCGGGGGGGGGAGGGGCAGACCCCCCCTCCCCCACATCCCCCCCCACCCCAGACACGCCCCCAGTTTCTACAAGAAACAGCCAAAAAAAAGGGAGAAAAAAGCCTTTTTTGGGAGGGGGGAGGGGCGCGGTGACGTCGCGATGATGTCACGGCGACGTCGCGATGATGTCACGGCGATGTCGCGGTGATGTCACGGTGATGTCATCGTGGTGGGGGAGGGGCGGCAGTGCCGCGGCGGCCAAAGGTCGACTCTCGGCTCCCTCCGGTCGGTGGTGGCTCCCGGTGGCCAAACGCTGATCCCGGTGGCCAAAACCCAACGGTGGTGCCCAAAACCCAACGGCGGTGGCCAAAACCCAACTGTGGTGGCCAAAACCCAACTGTGGTGGCCAAACGTCAACCACGGCAACCAAAGGTCAATGGTGGCAGCCAAACCCCAACGGTGGTGGCCAAAAGCCAACGGCGGTGGCCAAACCCCAACTATGGCAGCCAAAAGCCAACGGCGGTGGCCAAACGTCAACCACAGCGGCCGAAGGTCAATGGTGGCAGCCAAACCCCAACCATGGCGGCCAAAATCCAACAGTGGTGACCAAAGGTCAACGGTGGCGGCCAAAATCCAACGGTGGTTGCCAAACCCCAACCATGGTGGCCGAAAGTCAATGGTGGCAGCCAAACCCCAACCATGGTGGCCAAAACCCAACCATGGTGGCCAAAACCCAACGCTGGTGGCCAAACCCCAACCATGGTGGCCAAAACCCAACGGTGGCAGCCAAACCCCAACCCTGGTGGCCAAACCCCAACCACGTTGGCCAAAACCCAACCATGGTGGCCAAAACCCAACGGTGGCAGCCAAACCCCAACCACGTTGGCCAAAACCCAACCGCGGCCGCGCCGCGTCACCCTCGGCCCCCGAGCCGCGGCCGCGCCGCCGTTCCCGCCGCGGGCCCCGCCCGGCGCCGGCGCGTCAGTTGAGGGTGCCGCGGCAGCTCTCGGTGCGGCACAGGCACGGGATCTTGGTGTCCTCGATGGGGAACTTGTAGTCGTAGGTGATCTCCTCGTTGACGCCGATCGGCTGCTTCGAGTAGATGACGATCTTCTTCTGCGCCTCGATGGTGATCACCTTGGCGTAGCAGTTGGGCTGGGGGGCACCGGGGGTCAGCGGACCCACAAGTACCGGGGGGTCGGTGGTACCCCCAAGCACCGGGGTCAGCGGGACCCCCAAGCACCGGGGTCAGCGGGACCCACAAGTACCGGGGTGAGGGGACCCCCAAGTACCGGGGTCAGTGGGACCCACAGCGACCCCCAGGGCATGAGGGGTCAGGGGGACCCACAGAGCACCGTGGGTCAGCAGGACCCCCAAGCCCTGGGGACCAGCGGGACCCCCAGAGACCCCCAAGCCCTGGGGCCCACCAGGACCCCCCGAGCCCCACAAGCACCAGGGGTCAGTGGGACCCCCAAGCCCTGGGGACCCCCAGCGCCCCCCGAGCCCCCCAAGCCCTGGGGACCACCAGGACCCCCCAAGCCCCCCAAGCCCTGGGGACCATCAGACCCCCAGAGCCTCCCAAGCCCTGGGGACCACCAGGACCCCCTGAGCCCCCCAAGCACTAAAGGGGTCAGTGGGACCCCCAGAGCCCCCCAAGTCCTGGGGACCCCCAAGCCCCCCGGCCCCCCAAGTCCTGGGGACCATCAGACCCCCCGAGCCCCCCAAGTCCTGGGGACCATCAGACCCCCAGAGCCCCCCAAGCCCTGGGGACCACCAGGACCCCCAAGCCCCCCAAGCCCTGGGGACCACCAGGACCCCCAGAGCCCCCCAAGCACCAGGGGTCAGTGGGACCCCCAAGCCCTGGGGACCAGCAGGACCCCCCGCGCCCCCCAAGTCCTGGGGACCATCAGACCCCCAGAGCCTCCCAAGCCCTGGGGACCACCAGGACCCCCCGCGCCCCCCAAGCACTAAAGGGGTCAGTGGGACCCCCAGAGCCCCCCAAGCACCAGGGGTCAGTGGGACCCCCAAGCCCTGGGGACCACCAGGACCCCCAAGCCCTGGGGACCACCAGGACCCCCCGCGCCCCCCAAGTCCTGGGGACCATCAGACCCCCAGAGCCTCCCAAGCCCTGGGGACCACCAGGACCCCCTGAGCCCCCCGAGCCCCCCAGGACCCCCCGCGCCCCCCGGCCCCCCGGCCCCCCACCCCGCGCTCACCGTGCAGCAGTGGTTGATGAAGCGCGCCAGGTTGCCGCACTTGGTGGCGTCGATGATGGTGTCGTGGTCCACGCGGAACAGGTAACTGCTGCCGATGCCCTCCTGCGCGTAGCGCTTCTCACGCATGTCGGCCACCACCTGCGCCCGCCCCGCGTCACCGAGGCCACCCCGGGTCACCCGGGGTCAGCCAAGGCCACCCGGGGTCACCCGATGTCACCCGAGGTCACCCGGGGTCACCCGGGGTCACCCGATGTCACCCGAGGTCACCCAAGGCCAACCAAATCCACCCAGAGGTCACCCAGAGGCCACCCGAGATCACCCAGAGGCCACCCGAGGCCACCCAGAGGTCACCCAGAGGTCACCCAAGGCCACCCAAGGACACCCAGAGGTCACCCAGAGGTCACCCAGAGGCCACCCAGAGGCCACCCAAGGCCACCCAAAGCCACCCAGAGGTCACCCGGGGTCACCCGAGGCCAACCAAGGCCACCCAGAGGCCACCTGGGGTCACCCAGAGGTCACCCAGAGACCACCCAGAGGCCAACCAAGGTCACCAGAGGCCACCCAAGGCCACCTGAGATCAGCCAAGGACACCCGGGGTCACCCAGAGGCCACCCAAGGTCACCAGAGGTCACCCAAGGCCACCCAGAGGTCACCCAGAGGTCACCCAAGGACACCCAGAGGTCACCCAGAGGTCACCCAAGGACACCCAAGGACACCCAAAGCCACCCAGAGGTCACCCAGAGGCCACCCAGAGGTCACCCAGAGGCCACCCAAGGCCACCCAAGGACACCCAGAGGTCACCCAAGGACACCCAGAGGTCACCCAGACGCCACCCAAGGTCACCCGAGGAAACCCAGAGGCCACCTAAGGACACCCAAGGACACCCAGAGGCCACCCAAGGCCACCCAAGGACACCCAAGGACACCCAGAGGCCACCCAAAGCCCCAGGGACACCATGGGGACACCGTGGGGACAGCGATGGCCCTGGGGACACCTGAGGGGGTCTGGGGACACCTTGGGGACACCGAGGGGACACTGATGGCCCCGGGGACACTGAGGGGACACCGATGACACCTTGGGGACACCGTGGGGACACGATGGGACACGCACCTGGCGGATGTTCTGGCCCACGTACTCGATGACCATCTCGTCGGCCGCGATGGGCTCCATGGCGAACAGACCCCACTCGTGGATGCGGCTGCGGCCGAAGCGGAGACGCTTCTTCCGGAACTGGGGGGACAATGGGGGACAAAGGGGTAGCACCGGGGACACGGGGACACGGGGGGGACACAGGGACAGGGGGGGACAGGGGGTGGCACCGGGGACACGGGGATGGGGACGGGAGGACAAAGGGACACAGGGGTGGCACACGGGGACACGGGGGTGGCACATGGGGACAAAGGGACACGGGGGGGACACGGGGGTCACAGGGACATGGGGGGGACACGGGGGGACACGGGGGGACACGGGGGTGGCACAGGGGGACACGGGGATGTGATGATGGCACAGCGGACACAGGGACATGGGGGGTCACAGGGACACGGGGGACATGGGGATGGCACGGGGGGACAAAGGGACATGGGGGGGTCACAGGGATGGCATGGGGTTCACAGGGACATGGGGGGTCACAGGGACACGGGGGGACATGGGGATGGCACGGGGGGACAAAGGGACATGGGGGGACATGGGGATGGCACGGGGGGACAAAGGGACATGGGGGGACATGGGGATGGCACGGGGGGACAAAGGGACATGGGGGGGTCACAGGGATGGCATGGGGTTCACAGGGACATGGGGGGTCACAGGGACATGGGGGGTCACAGGGACATGGGGGGTCACAGGGACATGGGGGGGACACGGGGGTGGCACAGGGGGACACAGGGATGGCATGGGGGGACATGGGGGGGACATGGGGATGGCACGGGGGGACACGGGGATGGCACAGGGGGACACGGGGACATGAGGGGAACACGAGGACGGCACACGGGGACACGTCACCAGTGCCGGGGACACGCAGTGACACCGGTGTGACCGCAGTGACACCGAATGACCCCGGAGCCACCATCGGGACCCACCTTGAGCTGGTTGAGCTTGAGCAGGTCGCTGTCCGGCAGCGCGGCCGCGCCGATGGCGCTGAGCAGCCGCCGCTGCTCCGAGCGGCGCTCCGACAGGACGCGGTTGGGGCCCTGCGGGCGGTGACAGCGTGGGGACACCGCGGGGACATCGGGGACACCGTGGGGACGTCACGGGGCTCACCTGTGCGTCGGGCGCGTCGGGGTCGGGGCGCGGCGCGGGGCAGGGCCGCAGGTAGCGCGCCTTCTCGCGCCGGCTGATGGGGTAGTAGCCCTCGCTGCGGGCGCTGCCCGTCCGGTGCTCGCGGCTCTCCGGCCACCGGCGCCGGCGCCGCGGGCTGCCCGCGCGCGTCAGTGAGCGCGTCAAGGGACAACGGGACAGCCATGGCACCCTTGGGGCCCCAGAGCCCGTCACTGTGTCCTTAATGCCACCCTTGGGTCCCCAGAGCCCGTCCATGTGTCCCCGATGGCACCCTTGGGGCCCCAGAGCCACCCTTGGGTCCCCAGTGCCACCCTTGTGTCCTCAACAACCATCCAAATGTCCCCAATGCCCATCCCTGTGTCCCCAATGCCCATCCCTGTGTCCCCAGAGCCCGTCACTGTGTCCTTAATGCCACCCTTGGGTCCCCAGAGCCCGTCCCTGTGTCCCTGATGGCACCCTTGGGTCCCCAGGGCCCATTCCAATGCCCCAACACCCGTCCCAAAGTCCCCAACGCCCATCCCAATGTCCCCAACGCCAATTCCAATGTCCCCAACATCCATCCCAATGTCCCCAACGCCCATTCCAATGTCCCCAACACCCATTCAATGTCTCCAGTGCCCATTCCAGTGTCCCCAACACCCGTCCCAGTGTCCCCAACGCCCATTCCAATGTCCCCAACGCCCATTCCAATGTCCCCAACGCCCATCTTGGTGTCCCCAGTGCCACCTTGTGTCCCCAATGCCCATTTTGGTGTCCCCAATGCCCATTTTTGTGTCCCCAACACCCATCCAATGTCCCCAACACCCATTTAATGTCCCCAACACCCATTTTTGTGTCCCCAGCACCCAATCCAGTGTCCCCAACACCCATCCCAATGTCCCCAACACCCATCCCAACGTCCCCAACACCCATTCCAGTGTCCCCAACACCCATCCCAATGTCCCCAACACCCGTCCCAATGTCCCCAACGCCCATCTTGGTGTCCCCAGTGCCACCCTTGTGTCCCCAACACCCATTTTTGTGTCCCCAGCACCCAATCCAGTGTCCCCAACACCCATCCAATGTCCCCAGCACCCAATCCAGTGTCCCCAACACCCATTCAATGTCCCCAACATCCATCCCAACGTCCCCAGCACCCAATCCAGTGTCCCCAACGCCCATCCAATGTCCCCAACACCCAATCCAGTGTCCCCAACGCCCATCCCAGTGTCCCCAACACCCATCTTGGTGTCCCCAATGCCACCCTTGTGTCCCCAACACCCATTCCAATGTCCCCAACGCCCAATCCAGTGTCCCCAACGCCCATCCCAATGTCCCCAACACCCATCCAATGTCCCCAACACCAATTTTTGTGTCCCCAACACCCACTCCAGTGTCCCCACCCGCAGCCCCGTCAGGATATCGGTGTGGGGCACCCAGTGGGTGTCGTTGAGCCAATGGGCGGCGCCGTCCTGCTGCAGCAGCCGCTCGTAGGTGACCCGCAGGAACCGCGCGTCCTCGGCGTCCAGCCCGGTGCTCCAGATGTCGTACAGGATCGTCATCTGCTCGAACTCGCTGCGCGGCGCGAACGCCACCGGTGCCACCGGCCCGGTGCCACCGCGGGGCCGCAGCCACCGCCGCGCGCCGCCCTCGCTGCTGTCGCTGTCGCTGTCGCTGTCACTCGATGATGATGATGATGATGATGACGGCGGCGGCGGTCGGTGCCGTTTGCGCCGCGGCGGAACCGCCGACGGAACCGCCGCGTCGCTGTCGGTGCCGCCGACCGGCGGCAGCTCCGCCACCACCTCCTCGGGCGCCTCCAGCACCTCCTCCAGGCACGGCGCGTGCCCGGCGGGCGCGGCCGGCGGCGTTTTGGCGTAGTTGTGCTCCAGCAGCACCGGCGGCGCGTCGGTGTCGGTGTCATCGAGGGCGATGGCCGCCAACACCGCCAAATCGCCGCCAACGCCGCGCTGGGGGCTCCTGCGGGGGGCGCTGTGCGCGCCGCGGGACAGCTCCAGCAGCGAGGAGGCCCCGAGGTGCTCGGCGGCGGCGCGGGGCGGGCGCCGGGGCGGGGGGCGCCGCGCCGGACCCCCGTCGGTGGCGTTGGTGTTGGTGGAGGTTTCGGCGCAGCTCTTCACCAGCGACGCGTGATCGGCCGGGAGGTTCGCCACCAACCGCGGCGGCGGCGCCGGGGGGCGGGCGGGGGGCTCGCGGCGGCGGGGGAGGGGCGTGGGGGGTTTGGGGGGGCTCGGGGGGCTCGGGGGGCTCGGGGGGGGCGGTTGTGGGGGGGCGGGGGGCGGCTCTTCGGCCTTGCGGCGTTTTTTGGGGGGCGGCAGCAGCGGGATGGGCGAGGAGGGGCGTGGTGGTGGTGGGGGAGGGGCTGCGGGAGAGAAAGGGGGGGGTCAGAGGGGGGACCCCGAAATTTGGGATATTCACCCCAAAATTTGGGAGATCCACCCCAATATTTGGGAGATTCACCTCAAAATTTGGGAGATTCACACGAAAATTTGGGAGATTCACCCCGAAATTTGAAAGATTCACCCCTAATTTTGGGAGATTCACCCCGAATTTTGGGAGATTCACCCTGAATTTTGGGAGATTCACACGAAAATTTGGGAGATTCACCCCGAAATTTGGGAGATTAAACCCGAATTTTGGGAGATCCACCCCGAAATTTGGGAGATCCACCCCGAAATTGGGAGATTCACCCCAAAATTTGGGATATTAAACCCGGAATTTGGGAGATCGACCCCGAAATTTGGGATATCCACCCCAAATTTGGGATACCCACCTCGAATTTTGGGATATTCCCCCCGAATTTTGGGGAAATTGGGGCGGCACTTACCCGGTTTGGGGGAGGGCGGCCGCGGCGGCTCCGGCGGCTCTTCGGCCTCGTCCTCGGAGGATGATGATGAAGATGATGATGATGAGGATGATGAGGATGAGGAGGGTGAGGACGAAGGCCGCGGGGAGGAGGAGCTGCTGTCCCCTCCCCCCTCGAACGGCGACAATTTGGAGGAGCCTTCGGCCTCTTCCTCCTCCTCCTCCTCCTCCTCCTCCTCTTCTTCCTCTTCTTCCTCCTCTTCCTCCTCCTCTGCAGTGACAACAGTGGGGTCACCCCCCTGCGCCCCCCACAGTGACCCCAAACCCCCCAAAAATGTCCCAAATCCCCCCAAAAATGTCCCCAACACCCCCAAAATATCCCCAAATATCCCCAAAATATCCCCAAAACGTCCCCCAAATGTCCCCAAATATTCCCAAAATGCCCCAAAATGCCCCCAAATATCCCCAAAACGTCCCCAAATCCCAAAATCTCCCCAAACCCCCCAAAAATGTCCCCAACCCCCCCAAAATATCCCCAAAACGTCCCCCAAAGTCCCCAAATTCCCCCAAATGTCCCCAAATGACTCGAAATGACCCAAAATGACCCAAAATGTCCCCAAATGTCCCCAAACCCCTCACCCGGGCCCGGCTGGGGGGGTCCCCTCGATGTCTCCAACCCCCAAATGTCCCCAAATGTCCCCAAATGTCCCAAATGTCCCCAATGTCCCCAATGTCCCCAAATGTCCCAAATCCCCCCAAAATGTCCCCAAATCCCCCCAAAATGTCCCCGAATGGCCCAAATGACCCGAAATGTCCCAAAATGTCCCAAAATCCCCGAAAATGTCCCCAAACCTTCACCCGGGCTGGGCCGGGGGGGTCCCCGGGGGGGTGGGGGGGGCCCCTCCCCCTTCCTCCTCCTCCTCCTCCTCCTCCTCCTCTGCGCTTCGGCCTCGTCCTCCTCCTCCTCCTCCTCCTCCTCTTCCTCCTTTGGGGGTCAGGGGGGGTCAGGGGGGCCCCAAAATCGGGGGGGGGTACCCAAAATTCGGGGGGGGGCCCCAAAATCCGGGGGGGGGGTCCCCCAAAATCGGGGCAGGGTCCCCAAAATCCGGGGGGGGGGGGTCCCCAAAACCCATCCCCAAAACACGGGGGGGGGTTCCCAAAATTCGGGGGGGGTCCCCAAAATCCGGGGGGGGTCCCCAAAATCCGGGGGGGGTCCCCAAATTCGGGGGGGGGGCCCAAAATTCGGGGGGGGTCCCCAAAATTCGGGGGGGTCCCACCTTGGCCGAGGAGGACTCTTCGGACGCCTCTTCCCCTTCGCTGTCCAACCGGAACAGTTTCCGGCGCTTTCCGGGACCCTCTGCGGCGCGCGGCGGCTCCTTCTCTGCTTTGGGGCAAATTCGGGGGTTTTTGGGGTTTTTTGGGTTTTTTTAGGGGGAGTTTTGGGGATTTTTTGCGGTTTTTTTGGGGATTTTTTGTGGGTTTTTTGGGGTTTTTTGCGGATTTTTTGCGGGTTTTTTCAGGGGGTTTTTGGGTTTTTAGGAGGATTTTTTTGGAGGATTTTTTGGGGTTTCTTGGAGGATTTTTAGGGGTTTTTTTGGGGTTTTTTAGGGGGATTTTTTCTTGGTTTTTTAGAGGATTTTTAGGGGTTTCTTTGAAGGATTTTTAGGGGTTTTTAGGGATTTTTTTTCTTGGTTTTTTAGGGGATTTTTAGGGGTTTCTTTGAAGGATTTTTAGGGGTTTTTAGGGATTTTTTTTCTTGGTTTTTTAGGGGATTTTTAGGGGTTTCTTTGAAGGATTTTTAGGGTTTTTTTGGAGTTTTTTAGGGATTTTTTTCCTTCGTTTTTTAGGGTTTTTTTTGGGTACTTTTTGGGTATTTAGGGTTTTTTTTTGGGGGGATTTTCTGGGGGGTTTCTTGGGGGTTTTCTGGGGGTTATTAGTGGGTTTTGGGGTGTTTTGGGGGTGTTTTTGGGGGGGTTTGGGGTTTTTGGGATTTTTAGGGGGTATCTAAAGGGGTTTTTGGGGTTTTTTTAGCAGTTTTTTGGGGATTTCAGGGGATTTTTGGAGCTTTTTTGTGGTTTTTGGGGTTTTTTTGGGTGGTTTTTAGGAGGATTTTTCGGGGTTTCTTGGAGGATTTTTAGGGTTTTTTTGGAATTTTTTTCTTGGTTTTTTAGGGTATTTTTGGGGTACTTTTTGGCTATTTATGGGGTTTTTTTGGTTTTTTTTTTTGTGGTGTGGTTTCTTGGGGGTTTTCTGGGGTTTATTAGCGGGTTTTGGGGTGTTTTTTGGGGTGTTTTTGAGGGGGATTGGGGTTTTGGGGATTTTTAGGGGGTATCTATAGGGGTTTTTGGGGTTTTTAGGGTGTTTTTTGGAGGGGGTTGGGGTTTTTAGGGGGTATCTAAAGGGGTTTTGGGGGTTTTTTAGGGGTTTTTGGGGTTTTTAGGGGGTATCTAAAGGGGGTTTTGGGGTGTTTTTGGGGGGGTTGGGGTTTTTGGGGTTTTTAGGGGGTATCTAAACGGATTTTTGGGGTTTTTTAGCGGTTTTTTGGGGGTTTTGGGGAGGGGTCTCACCATCCTCATCCTCCTCGGGGGGGGTGGGGGGTCGGGGGCGCTTCTCCTCCCCCCCTCGTTCAGCTCCGACGGCTCTTTCCGCTTCACCTGCGGGAAACGGGGGAAAATGGGGAAAACGGGAAAAAAATGAAAAAAGGGAGAAAAAAGAACCCCGAAACCCCCCAGACCCTCCCCAAAAAGGGACACCCAGCACCCCAAATCCCCCCCAGGACCCCCAAATCCCCCCCAAACCCCCCCAGGACCCCCCAAAATCCCCCCCAGACCCCCAGATCCCCCTCAAACCCCCCAAAATCCCCTCCAAGACCCCCAAATGTCCCCAAAATCCCCCCCAAATCCCCCCGGGACCCCCCAATTCTCCCCAGATCTCCCCCAGGACCCCCCAAAATCCCCTCCAAGACCCCCAGATCCCCCCCAAACCCCCCCAGGACCCCCCGAATCCCCCCCAAATCCCCTCCAAGACCCCCAAATCCCCCCCAAACCCCCCCGGACTCCCCAAAATCCCCTCCAAGACCCATAAATCCCCCCCAAACCCACCCAGGACCCCCCAAAATCCCCTCCAGGGTCCCCCAAACCTCCCCAGGACCCCCCAAAATCCTCTCCAAGACCCCCAGATCCCCCCCAAACCCCCCCAAACACCCCCAGGACCTCCCAAAATCACCTCCAAAATCCCCAAATCCCCCCCAAAATCCCCTCCAAGACCCCCAAATCCCCCCCAAACCCCCTCAAACCCCCCCAAAGCCCCCCAGGACCCCCCAAACGGGCACCTTGAAGGAGGGCAGCCGCAGGGCGCCCCGCAGCCCCGCGCCCCCTCCCCGGGCCCAGTCCACGAGGGAGAGGGAGAGGAGGGCGGGGGGCGGCTCCTTCGGCCTCGGCGCCTCCTCACGGCCCCGGCCCGACTGGAAGGGCTGGGGGAGAAAATTGGGGGGTCAGGGAGGCAAAATTGGGGGGTCAGGGGGGCAAAATTGGGGTCAGGGGGGCAAAAATTGGGGTCAGGGGGGCAACAGCGGGGTCAGGGGGGCAAAATGGGGGGGTCAGGGGGGTAAAATCGGGGGGAAAATGGGGGGGTTGGGGGAAAAACGGGGGGTTTGGGGGGAAAATGGGGGGTTTGGGTCAGATTTTGGGTCAGGTTCAGGGGCTGGTTTTAAAGCAGGTTTTGGGCTGGTTTTTGGTCAGATTTTAAAGCAGATTTTGGGCTGGTTTTGGTCAGATTTTGGGCTGGTTTTTGGTCAGATTTTAAAGCAGATTTTGGGCTGGTTTTGGTCAGATTTTGGGCTGGTTCCGCAGCAGATTTTAGGGCAGTTTTGGTCAGATTTTGGGTCAGATTTTGGGTCAGGTTCCAAAGCAGATTTTAGGGCAGTTTTGGTCAGATTTTGGTCAGATTTTGGTCAGATTTGGGTCAGATTTTTGGGTCAGATTTTGCTCAGATTTTGGGCTGGTTTTGGTCAGATTTTGGGTCAGATTTTGGGCTGGTTTTGCTCAGATTTTAAAGCAGATTTTGGGTCATATTTGCCCAGATTTGGGTCAGAGTTTGTGCCCACCTTGAGCTGCTCCTCCTTGCGCTCCCACCACGCGTCGAAGATTTGGGTCAGATTTGGGTCAGATTTGGGTCAGATTTTGGGCTGATTTTGCCCAGATTTTGCCCAGATTTGGCTCAGATTTTTCCCCACCTTGAGCTGCTCCTCCTTGCGCTCCCACCACGCGTCGAAGATTTGGGTCAGATTTGGGTCAGATTTTGGTCAGACTTTGGGCTGATTTTGCTCAGATTTTGCTCAGATTTTGGGCTGATTTTGGGCTGATTTTGGGCTGATTTTGCCCAGATTTTGGGCTGATTTTGGGTCATATTTGCCCAGATTTGGCTCAGCTTTGTGCCCACCTTGAGCTGCTCCTCCTTGCGCTCCCACCACGCGTCGAAGATTTGGGTCAGATTTTGCTCAGATTTGGGTCAGATTTTGGGCTGGTTTTGCTCAGATTTTAAAGCAGATTTTGGGTTGATTTTGCCCAGATTCGGGTCAGATTTTGTGCCCACCTTGAGCTGTTCCTCCTTGCGCTCCCACCACGCGTTGAAGGTATTGCTCAGATTTTGGGTCAGATTTAGGTCAGATTTTGCTCAGATTTGGGTCAGATTTTGGGCTGATTTTGCCCAGATTTGGGTCAGATTTGGGTGAGATTTTTGCCCACCTTGAGCTGCTCCTCCTTGCGCTCCCACCACGCGTCGAAGATTTGGGTCAGATTTGGGTCAGATTTTGGTCAGACTTTGGGCTGGTTTTGCTCAGATTTTGGGCTGATTTTGCCCAGATTTTGCCCCGATTTGGGTCAGATTTTGTGCCCCACCTTGAGCTGCTCCTCCTTGCGCTCCCACCACGCGTCGAAGGTATTGCTCAGATTTTGGGTCAGATTTTGCTCAGATTTTGCTCAGATTTTAAAGCAGATTTTGGGCTGATTTTGCCCAGATTTGGGTCAGATTTGGATCAGATTTTGCCCAGATTTTGGGCTGATTTTGCCCCGATTCGGGTCAGATTTGGGTCAGACTTTGGGCTGATTTTGCTCAGATTTTGGGTCAGATTTGGGTCAGATTTTGGGCTGATTTTGCCCAGATTTGGGTCAGATTTGGGTGAGATTTTTGCCCACCTTGAGCTGCTCCTCCTTGCGCTCCCACCACGCGTCGAAGATTTGGGTCAGATTTGGGTCAGATTTTGGTCAGACTTTGGGCTGATTTTGCTCAGATTTTGGGCTGATTTTGCTCAGATTTTGCTCAGATTTTGGGTCATATTTGCCCAGATTTGGGTGAGATTTTTGCCCACCTTGAGCTGCTCCTCCTTGCGCTCCCACCACGCGTCGAAGGCGCGGAAGGCCACGTTCTCCACCATTTTCCGGTTGAGGTCGCGCTGCATCGTGGCCTTCATCTCCTGCACCAGCGCCGCCAGGACCCCCTCCACGGGCCCGGGGGGCTCGGGGGGCGCGGGGGGCGCCGGGGGGTCCGTCCCCGGGGGTCTCTCCTCGGCCGTGGGGGGCTCGAAGGGCGGGGGAGGGGGCGGGAAGCGGGGGGGCGGGGGAGGGGCGAAGTGGGGCGGTGGGGGAGGGGCGAAGGGGGCGCCCCCCCCCCCCCCCCCCCCCCCCCAAAGGCGGATTTGGGGGCGCGGAGGCGGCTCAGCAGCGGGAGGGGGGTGGGGACCCCCCCCCAGCGCCCCCCCGGACGCCCCAAAAGCTCCAACAGCGCCGGGGGCGACCCCCCGAAATCGGGGAGGGGGCGCGGGGGGGGAGGGGGGAGGGGCACGGCCATGAGGGGCTGGGGGGGGGGAGGGGGCGGGAAGGACGGGGGAGGGGGAGGGGGCTCCGGGAAGGGGGAGGGCGGCAGTGGGGGAGGGGCGTGGGGGGCATCGCTGTTGTCGTCGGAGGAGATTTCCATGTCCTCCCCCGAGGAGGTCTGAAAATGGGGGGAAAAATGGGGTGAAATGGGGCTGGGGGCACCCCCAGATGGGAGGTTACCCCAAAAACAGACCAAATTACCCCAAAAAAACCCAAAAAACAGCCCAAATAACCCAAAAAACAGACCAAATTACCCCAAAAAACACAAAAAACCACCCAAATTAACCCAAACCAGACCAAATCACCCCAAAAAACTCCAAAAAATGGCCCAAATCACCCCAAAAATGGCCCAAATCACCCCGAAAACAGCCCGAATAACCCCAAAAACCCACAAAAACCAGCAAAAAACTACACAAACCACCCCAAAAATAACCCGAATCACCCCAAAATGGGCAAAATCACCCCAAAAGCGGCCCAAATCACCCCAAAAACCCGCAAAAAACCACCCGAATCACCCCAGAAACAGCCCAAATCACACTAAAATGGACCAAATCACCCCAAAATCGGCTACATTGACCTGAAAACGGCCCGAATGACCCCCAAAACCCCCGAATCCTCCCCCCAAGTCTCCCCAAAGCCCCCCAAATCCCCCCAAATTCTCCCAAAACCCCCTCAAATCCCCCCAAAATTTCCCCAAACCCCCCCCAAACCCCCCAAACCCCCACAAGCCTCCCCAAATCCCCCCCAAAATCCCCCCAAATTTCCCCAAAAATCCCCCAAAACCCCCCGAATCCTCCCCCAAGCCTCCCCCAAGCCTCTCCAAGCCCCCTCAAATCCTTCAGAACCCCCCAAATCACCCCCAAATCCCCCCCAAAACCTCCCCAAACCCCCTCAAATCCCCCCAAAATTTCCCCAAACCCCCTCAAATACCCCCGAAATTTCCCCAATCCCCCCCAAATTTCCCCAAAACCCCCCAAAACCCCCCGAATCCTCCCCAAAACCCCCCAAATCCCCCCAAAATCCCCCCAAATTTCCCCAAATCCCCCCCAAATCTCCCCCCAACCCCCCCAAACCCCCCCCAATCCCCCCCCCCCCCACTCACCCTCTCCTGCCCGTTGGGTCGGGGGCTCGGGGGGGCTCCTCCCTCCCCTCCCCCACCCCGGGGGGGCTCCGGGGGCTCTTCGGGGACCCCCCCGGGCCCCTCCTGGGGGGGTTCCCCGGGCCCCTCCCCCTCCCCACCGGCGGGGGGGGGGGCTGGGCGGGGTGCGGGGGGGTTTGGGGGGGGTGGGGGTGGGGGGGCCTTCCTCCCCCTCCCCCGCCCCTCCCCCACCCTCCTCCTCCTCCTCGTGGGGGGCGGGGGCGGGGAAGAAGTGGGAGCGCTGCTCCTTCAGCAGCGCCTCGATGCGCGAGTCCAGGCTGGGGTGGGGGGCGAAGGGGACACTCTCGGGGGTCCCCTCGGGGGCCGGGGACCCCCCCCGGGCGGGGGCGGGGCAGGGGGAGCCCCCCCGGGGGGAGGGGAAGAAGGGGGAGGGCGGGGGAGGGGAAGAAGGGGGAGGCAGGGAGGGGGTGGGGGGAGGGGGGGGGAAGGGCAGGAAGGAGCCCCCCGAGGGGGGAGGGGGTGGGGGAGGGGGTGGGGGTGGGGGAGGGGCGCGGCGGGAGGGGAAGGAGCCCCCCGGGACTCCCCCACCCCCCTCCGGGGGGCGGCGGGGGGAGGGGAAGGGGTCCGGGGGGAAGGGGAGCCTGGAAGGGGAGAGGGGGAGGGGCGGTCAGAGAGACCCCAAAATTGGGGAAATCGACCCCAAAATTGGGGAAATCAACCTCATAAATTGGGGAAACTCCCCACCGAAAATTGGGGAAATTCCCCCCAAAAATTGGGGAAATCCACACCCAAAAATTGGGGAAATCCCACCAAAAATTGGGCAAATCAACCCCAAAAATTGGGGAAATAAACCTCATAAATTGGGGAAATCGACCCCAAAATTGGGGACATCAACCCCAAAAATTGGGGAAATCCACCCAAAAATTGGGGAAATTCTGCCAAAAATTGGGGAAACTCCACCCCAAAAATTCGGGGAAATCCCACCCCAGAAATTGGGGAAATTCCACCCCAAAAACTGGGGAATCCCACCCCAAAAATTGGGAAATCAATCCCAAAAATTGGGGAACCCCACCCCAGAAATTGGGGAATTCCACACCCAAAAATTGGGGAAATCCACACCAAAAAATTGGGGAAATCCACCCCAAAAATTGGGGAAATTCCCCCCAAAAAATTGAGGAAATTCCCCCCAAAAAACTGGGGAAATCCACACCGAAAATTGGGGAAATCAACCTCATAAATTGGGGAAATCTACCCCAAAAAATTGGGAAAATTCCCCCAAAAATTGGGGAAAATCCCACCCCAAAAAATCAGGGAAATTTAAAAAAAAAATTGGGCAAATCCCATAAAAAATTGAGAAAATTCTCAAAAAACTGGAGAAATCCCTCCAAAGTGGGGGAAATCCCCCAAAAAATAGGGAAAATCCCATAAAAATTGAGGAAATCCCCCAAAAATTCTGTGCAATTCCATACAAAGATTGAGGAAATTCCAAAAAATTTGGGCAAATCCCACGGAAAGGGGAAACCCCCAAAAATCAGGATAATTCCCCCAAAACATCAGGGAGAACCCACCCTAAAAATCGGGGAAAAAGCCCCCCAAAAGATCGGGGAAATCCCACCAAAAATTGGGGAAATCCCTCAAAAAAATCGGGGAAATCCCCAAAAAATCCCAAATCTCCCCCAAAAGATCCAAAATCCCCCCCAAAATCCCAAACCCCCCCAAAATCCCAAATCCCCCCAAACCCCAAACCCCCCAAATTCCCCCCAATTCCCCCCCAACTCTCCCCCAATTCCCCCCAATTCCCCCAAAATCCCCCCAAATCCCCCCAAAATCCCCCAAATCCCCCCAAAATCCCCCAAATCCCCCCAACCCCCCCAAAATAGCCCCAATTCCCCCCAAAAATCCCCCAAATCTCCCCAATAATCCCCAAAATCCCCCAAACCCCCCCCAAAGTAGCCCCAATTCCCCCCAAAAATCCCCCAAATCCCCCCAATAATCCCCCAAACCCCCCCAAAATCCCAAAAATCCCCAAAATCCCCCAAAAGACCCCAAAATCCGCCTCACCTGCTGCCGTAGGGGGAGGGGCTCCCGTCGGCGAAGGCCCCGAAGGGGGGTGGCGGTGGGGGAGGGGCGAAGGGCCCGAAGCCCCCCCCGGCCCCTCCCCCACCCCCGTCCTGGGGGGTCGCGCTGCCCCCCGGGGGTGGGGGAGGGGCGAAGGGACCCTCGGCCGAGGGGCGGCGCCGGGGGGGGTCGGCCGGGGGGGGCGGCTGGGGGGGGGACCCCAAAATTAATTACCAAAATTAACCAAAATCAACCCAAAATCACATCAGGCACCCCGAAATTAATTACCAAAATTAACCAAAATTACTCAAAATTACCCAAAAATCGCATCGGGCACCCCAAAATTAACCAAAATCACCCCAAAATTACCCAAAATCACTCCAAAATCACATCCAGGAACCCAAAATCAACCAAAATCACCCCAAAAATACCCCCAGGGACCCCAAAATAACCCCAAAAACAACCCAGGCACCTCAAAATTACCCAAAATCAACCCAAAAATCGCATCAGGCACCCCGAAATTAACCAAAATCACCCCAAAATCTCCCCAAAAATCACATCAGCACCCCGAAAGTAACCAAAATCACCCCAAAATTACCAAAATCACCCAAAATTACCCCAAAAATCGCATCAGGCACCCCAAAATTAACCAAAATCACCCCAAAATTAACCAAAATCACCCCAAAATCACGTCAGGCACCCCAAAATTACCCCAAATCACCCCAAAATAAACCAAAATCACTCCAAAATCACATCAGGCACCCCGAAATTAACCAAAATCACCCCAAAATTAACCAAAATCACCCCAAAATCACATCAGGCACCCCGAAATTAATTACCAAAATTAACCACAATTAACCAAAATCACCCCAAAATCACATCAGGCACCCCAAAACTACCCAAAATGACCCAGAATCACCCCAAAACCAGCCCAGAACCAGCCCAGAATTACCCAGAATCACTCCAAAATCATATCAAGCACCCCAAAATTTCCTCAAAATCCCCCCCAGGAACCCCAAAAACAACCAAACCCCCCCGAAACCTCCCCAATTTCCCCCTAAATCCCCCCAAACCGCCCCAAATCCCCCTAAATCCCCTTCAATTCTCCCCAAATCCCCCCAGAACCCCCCAATTCCCCCCAATTTACCCCCAAATCCCCCCAAATTCCCCCCCAAAATCCCCCCCAGACCCCCCCAATTTCCCCCTAAATCCCGTCCATATCCCCCCCAAATCCCCCCCCAATTTCCCCCAGACCCCCCAAAATCGCCTCCAGACTCCCCCAAACCCCCCCAATGTCCCCAAATCCTCCCCAATTCTCCCCCAATTCTCCCCAAATCCTCCCCAAACCCCCCTAAATCCCCCCCAAACCCCCCGAAACCCCCCCAGACCCCCCGAAATCCCCCCAATTCTCCCCCAAAGCCCTCCAGCCCCCCGAAATCTCACCGTGTCCCCCGGGTCCCCCCGTGCCCCCCCAACCCCCCTATTCCCCCCAGCCCCCCGAAACCCCCCCTGCACTCTCACCGTGTCCCCCCAAACCCCCCCAAACCCCCAAAACCCCCAAACCCCCCTAGCCCCCCAAATCCCCCCCCCTCACCGTGTCCCCCCAGCCCCCCAGCCCCCCGAAACCCCCCAAAATCGCCCCAAACCCCCCGAATTTCCCCCAAAATCTCACCGTGTCGGGGCTCTCTGCGCTGTTTTTGCCGCCGCCCGTGGGGACGGTCTGGGGGGTGTAGGAGCCGCTGACGATCAGTTCATAGAGTTTCATCCTCTGCTGCCCTGCGACACCCCAAAACCCAAATCAGACCCAAAATATCCCAAATCAGACCCCAAAATATCCCAAAAACCCAAATCAGACCCCAAAATATCCGAAAAACCCAAATCAGAGCCCAAAATATCCCAAAACAGAGCCCAAAATATCCCAAAAACCCAAATCAGAGCCCAAAATATCCCAAATCAGAGCCCAAAATATCCCAAAAACCCAAATCAGACCCCAAAATATCCCAAATCAGACCCCAAAATATCCCAAATCAGAGCCAAAATATCCCAAAATATCCGAGTTTGGGCCCAAAAATATCCCAAAAACCCAAATCAGAGCCCAAAATATCCCAAATCAGACCCCAAAATATCCCAAAAACCCAAATCAGACCCCAAAATATCCCAAATCAGACCCCAAAATATCCCAAAAACCCCAAATCAGAGCCCAAAATATCCCAAATCAGAGCCCAAAATATCCCAAATCAGAGCCCAAAATATCCCAAAAACCCAAATCAGAGCCCAAAATATCCCAAATCAGAGCCCAAAATATCCCAAAAACCCAAATCAGACCCAAAACCAGCACGTGGGACCCCAAAATATCCCAAAATAACGGGGTCAGACCCCAAAATATCCCAAAATATCACATCAGACCCCAAAACCAGCACGTGGGACCCCAAAAACAGCACATTGCACCCAAAAATGTCCCAAAACAGCACGTGGGACCCCAAAAACAGCACGTGGGACCCCAAAATATCCCAAAACAGCACGTGGGACCCCAAAAAACACCACATCAGACCCAAAACCACCACATCAGACCCAAAAATATCCCAAAATACCAGATCGGACCCAAAAATATCCCAAAACAGCACATCGGACCAAAAAACCCCCATAAATCCCCCATAAACCCCCATAAATCCTCTGTAAACCTCCATAAATCCCCTATAAGTCCCCTATAAACCTCATAAATTCCCTATAAATCCCTTATAAACCACATAAATCCCCTTTAAACCCCATATAAACCCCATAAATCCCCTATAAACCCCAATAAATCCCGTTTAAACCCCCCAAAACCCCAATAAACACCCACCCCTGACGTCGAGCTGGGCGTGGATGGCGGTGCCCATGACACAGACACCCCATAAACCCCTATAAACCCCCATAAATCCCCTATAAATCCCTTTTAAACCCCCATAAACCCCCATAAATCCCCTATAAACCCCATAAATCCCCTATAAACCCCATAAATCCCCTATAAACCCCCATAAATCCCCATAAATCCCCTATAAACCCCCCAAAACCCCTTTAAACCCCCATAAATCCTGTTTAAACCCCATAAATCCCTATAAACCCCCCAAAACCCCAATAAACACCCACCCCTGACATCGAGCTGGGCGTGGATGGCGGTGCCCATGACACAGACACCCCATAAATCCCCTATAAACCCCCATAAATCCCTTATAAACCCCTATAAACCCCATAAGTCCCCCCAAAACCCCCTAAATTCCCCCAAAAACGCACCCCTGACATCCAGCTGGGCATGGATGGCGGTGCCCATGACACAAACACCTCATAAACCCCCATAAATCCCCTATAAACCCCCAAAACCCTATAAACCCCAATAAACACCCACCCCTGACATCAAGCTGGGCGTGGATGGCCGTGCCCATGACACAAACACCCCTTAAATCTCCTATAAACCCCATATAAACCCCCATAAATCCCTTATAAACCCCATAAATTCCCCATAAATCCCCTATAAACCCCCATAAATCCCACATAAACCCCATAAATCCCCTATAAATCCCCTATAAACACCCACCCCTGACGTCGAGCTGTGCGTGGATGGCCGTGCCCATGACGGTGGCGTTGTGCAGGTGCCGGACGGTGTCGCGGGCGCCGCGGGAGGAGCCGAAGGTGACCCGGGCCAGCCCGAGGTGCTTTCGGGTTTTGGGGTGCAGCAGCACCTCCACCTCCTCCACCTCCCCGAACTTGCGGCACATCTCCCGCAGGAACCCCTCGCGGATGTTGTCGTTGAGCCGCGCGAAGGTCACCTCCTTCAGGGGCACCTGCCCCACGTAGAACTCGTCCAGCTGTGACCCAAAAACCCCAAAAAATACCCCAAAAAATACCCCAAATCAA